>NW_016805471.1:91362-115067 GCF_001698545.2 Rhinopithecus bieti | reverse complement strand
AGAAAACCAAACACCGCATGTTCTCACTCATAGGTGGGAACTGAACAATGAGATCACTTGGACTCGGGAAGGGGAACATCACACACTGGGGCCTATCATGGGGAGGGGGGAGGGGGGAGGGATTGCATTGGGGAGTTATACATGATATAAATGATGAATTGATGGGTGCTGACGAGTTGATGGGTGCAGCACACCAACATGGCACAAATATACATATGTAACAAACCTGCACGTTATGCACATGTACCCTAGGACTTAAAGTATAATAAAAATAAAAAATAAATAAAAATAAATAAATAAATAAAATAAAAAGCAAACAAAACAAAAACAAAAACAAAATCTCTCTCAGTATCCCTAGTTACCAGGATTGCATATAACAAAGCCACATAGACTAAACCTAACCACGGGGTGGGGCGGGGTGGGGGGGGAACAACCTTGCATAAAACTAAATACAAGCACAATTTAATTAACTTGCATTCCAGAGTCATAGCTGCCAATTTGCTAAGTCTAGAGGATTGGTTACACAACAACCAAGCGCTCAGCAGTGAGGGGAGAAAAACTGCTAAAATGTTTCCAGAATCTTCACAGGACTAACATGTTCTTTTATACTGGTAAACAGGAATGGCCCTTGTGAACAATCTATAGCCATTCAATCAAGGGGACAGAATGAGCCAGGGCAATAAGGGGTAAGAAGTTAAAAGAGGTTGAAGTTTCAGGAGAGACTACAGGGACTAGAAATGTACAGAAAATATCTGGCCTTAAGATTAGCCCTGAGTCAAGCAGAGAATGGTCTATTTTATCCCTGAAAAGAGGGAATGCACTGAGCAGATAATGGGAAGTCAAAAACTGTGCTCCTATTCCTATGAACTCTCATTGCTGCAATTTGAGCAGATATGGAGTCTCCTCTAAAAACACTCTATTTATCAACTGAATGTGCTTAACCCCAAGAGGTTTCATAACATGAAGATCTGTCAGTGGTGGAGGGTTTGGGAGGAGGGACTGAACTCAGAATAGAGGTGATGCTTCTGAGAAAAGGTTCATTTTTTTTCCACTTGACAAAAGGATAGGACACATGCAGTTTCGAAGCCATATCACACGATGGCAGCCATACTCAGCATGTAGTCGCTGTGAGGCACATACAGGGAAGAATTCAGCCTGATACCCTCACCAGGTCAGAGGTGTGGAGACCCAGTGGATTTCAGCTAAGAGATATCTTTTCTGAAGGGCATACTTGGCTTGTGTCTGCAACTGAGTAAATCTGAAATATCCCACTTCTACCAATGATTAAGTAAGGTAAGTGAAAGCCCTTCACAGTTGATGTCTACTCCTACTGTTTGCACACATGTCTATTGTTTTTTTTCCCCCCGACTGGTTTATCAGAGTTCCTTTTGTTGCAATTATTTTCTCCCAGTGTTTCATGTATTTGTCTTTTAAATCTATAGCTTTTTCGGCTATATGAAAGTTTTGCAAACATGTGAAGTCTAACATGTCAGTCTTTATGGTTTATGTCTTCATAAACCATGCCTATATTTGTGATAGAACAAAAACTCTATGAAGGCAGTGATTTTTATCTGTTTGGTTTCTTGCTGTGGCTGAAGGACCCAGAAGAGTGACAGGTATACAGCGTGAACTAAATAAACTTCACATTCACCTATAGCCTTTCTAAAGTAGATGGAAAATACTAATGCCAAAATTAAGAGGTACATTCTGGCCATAATACACCAAAAACAGGCCACAAGACAGAGAAACTAGGTCAGATTTCCTAACAGTCAAAACTGATTTTGGCATGGCCATAGGGGAGGAGACAGATTGATCGATCGGTTGATTTTTATTAAAATAATCAAGCTTCCCAAAAGCCATGATCAAAATGTAAAATACATAGCCTGACCTCTCAAAATGCTTTCCAGATTCAAATTTCAGCAAAAGGGAAAGAAATTTAGTAACTGCTTTGAAGCCAGTACCTTTCTTAACACAGACCACAAGAGGGAGACCACATCATAAACTCAAGCACACAGCCCGTAATGTACTTGTGAAAAGTGTCCCCATGTGTAACAGTATTTGAAAACCATCCTATTTCATGTGTTTTCGGTGTTTATTTTAAAATAAAATCATATTTCTTTTAAAAATCATTTTGTATTTTACATACCAACACAAAAATGTGAATCCTCATAAGGCAATGACTACGGAACACTAACATGTTCTTTGTGCATTTGTTTTAGAATTTACTTTTTACATTCTCATAATAAGCAATAACTTCAAAATTCAGTTTTACTCAATCAGTTTTGTTTCAAATGGCTTTTATATATTTTACAACTGTAATTTGTACATAATGTGATTTCTGTGGACGCTGAATGGATTTTTCAGCAGGTGATCTCATTACAAGATAATCTCATTACAATCCCTGTTAGAATTTCTCACCATGGAATCCAGGTTGAAATGAAATTCTTCATAGCTGTAGAAAAGTTCTTCTGAAACTGTTGGTATCATAAGCTCTAAACTGCTCTACTCTATGGACTTTCAAGAAAACTACCAACTTTTCTCAGCAATTATCCTATGAAAATTTTGTGACAGTCATTTCAAGGCTGCTTAAAAGTAGACGGAACAGGAGGTCAAACGCTTCATAAAATGTGGTATAATTCGAAGGAATCCTGGGAGGTCTCACTGCTTAAAATATTTCCCAGTTGAAATTCTTCACTGTGAATCCTACTGGTTTAACTTAAGCCAAAAGTCCTCAATTAAAAGCCAATTCCTAAGGACTCCTCTATCTTGCAACTAACCAAGATTTCCAGAGGTTCTCCGCAAAAGGCACAGTCCTGGACATGGCAAAACTACAAGACCTTAAGAGACGAAGCCATTATCAGTGATTAACACCTCAGCAGATAGCACTTAATATATTCATCTTCTTATTTCTACTTTTTAAAAGACATTAGAGAATTTAGATGAGAAAATAGGAAAGGGTGGCATCTAAAGAATGGGGCCCTGGTGAGAATGGACCTGGGTATATACTGACCCTACAGGACCAGAAGTCAGTGTGGGGTTAGCAGGGGCTAAAGAAGAGGGGAGCAGTAAATTACAAGGGAGTAAGAGTGAAGGGAAGTCTTTTGCCATGCTAAGAACCAGGCATCCATGATTCTTTTAAAGCTAATACTTGTCTGGTGCTTTCTCTTCACAGTATATGGCTTAAAGACTTTACCTTCCTTTTTCCTTAGAACGCATTCAAGAGGTGATAACCTCATTGATCAAAGGATGAAACTAAGGCTCCAGTTACTTTCCCCATGAAATAGCTAATAGGTGGTGGAGCTACCTATCAGAATCTAAGCAGTTTGACTCCAGAGCTCATGCTGTTAATATCAATGCTCAAGAGGGCCGTATTAGTTTCCTATTGCTGCCATAAAAATTTGCCACAAATTGGGTGGCTGAAAACAACAGAAATTTATTCTCTCACAATCCTGGAAGTCAAAAGTCCAACAGGGGTCTCACTGGGATAAAATCAAGGTGTTGGCAAGGCTGTCTTCTAGAGGCGTCCCTCATTTCTTGGCTCATGGACCCCCTTTGTCTTGAAAGCCAGGAACATGGCAGCTGTTTGATCTAAGGGCTGTCATCACAAATCATTCTCTGACTCTCCTCTTCTGCCTGCCTTTTTAAAGATGCTTCTGACTGCACTGAGCCTAATGAGACAACCCAGAATTCCCCTGTTTGGAGGTCAGATGAGGAGCACCCTTATTTCCATCTTCAACTTTAATTTCCATTGCCACATAACCTAATTACAGATCCCAGGATTTAGGACATGGACATCTTTTGGGGGCCATTATTCTCCCTACCACAGATGTCTTAATATCTTATTCATTTTTTATGTGTCTCTGTGTTCCATACCAACAACCACCTGCAAGTGGCTGACTCAAGCACGTGTGCCTTCTCTCCCACCTGCTGACTGCCCTCTTCTTCCCTCCTATTGCCTTTGTCAGAAATGCTGCAGCCTGGAATCTTTGTCTAGTCGAAATCTTTGGCTCTGGTCTTATTTCGCTCATTTCTCCTACAGTGAGGAGCCAGGGTGGCAGGCATCTTGGCTATGAAAGATCAGTGGGAGGAGAACTGCTGTTAGATCCTACTTCTGTAATGAGAATGTTCAAAAGACTAAGGAACAATACTCCAAAATGTAAATAAATCTGACATCAGGCCTTGGTTCAACCAAGTGCTCCCTGTGCTTCTGTAGCTATCAGCTATAAGTGTTTGTGACTTTCCCAGAAAGCAAGAGCTGAGCAAGAAACAGAAGAGGGCAATGGCCTGAGGAGGAGCTTAGCCTTGACTTCCCTCCCTTTCCATTTTTTGTTAACAACCCAAATCCCTTTAAAACCTCAAAAGAGCAATATATTTCAGGACAAAAAATAAGGTAGGAGATGTCATATTGTTCTGCAGCAGCCATAGAAAAGACAGCAAAGAGGCAGTTGCAGAAAGCTGAGCAGATAGATAAATCCCTCAGCCAGGGCTGGCTACATAATTTGCAGTACTTTATTTATTTATTTATTTATTTATCTATTTATTTATTTAGACACAGGGTCTCCCTCTGTTGCCCAGGCTTGAGTGCAGTAGCGCAATCTTGGCTCGCTGCAACCTCGATCTCCCAGGCTCAAGAAATCTTCCTACCTCAGTCCCCAAGTAGCTAGGATGACAGACACCCACCACCACACATGGCTAATTTTTGTATTTTTTGTAAAAACGAGTTTTGCCATGTTGCCCAGGCTAGTCTCAAACTCCTGAGCTCAAGTGATCCACCCATCTCAGCCTCTCAAAGTACTAGAATTACAGGCATGAACCACTGCACCCGGCCAGAAGTGCTTTAAAGATACTAAAATATAAATATGTTTTTCCTTTAAAAATAATAAATAGAATAAATACCAATACATTATTAATGTGACATGACAATTGATTGTGTTTTTTTCTTACTCAATGTTTTGAAAATTTATTTTTTAAGTCATCAAAATTGCACTTTAGCAAAATTATTTTCATTCTGAATAGCTGTAAATGACATTACTAGCTCTACACAAATACAAGGTTGCAAGCAATTTTTGTTAACTTTTAAGTTTGACAAGGATATTTCTTCTTATGCAACTGTTACTGGAGCTGTTAAGAATATTTTAGAAGCTATGACAACATTTGGGATAAATTTTAATAAATTATTTCAAAATACAAATTTTAGTATGTCTAGAGTTCAGCCTCATGGAACAATTTTAATACAAAGACTTAACTCTTCATATGAGTCAGTTTTGTGTAAGTCTGAATTCTAAGTGTAAATTTATACGACATTTTGATGTTTCTTCTGATATTTCCTGAAAATTGTAAAGATCGTACAAAAAATTGAAAGTAGCCTCACAATTTGTATATAATTTTAAGTGCCTGTTTATACATTCTATAACTCTATTTTCAACTTCAAGGGAAATTTTCATTTTATTTTATCTTCCTCATTAATAATTGGTCCATCTGAAGTTCATTTGAATGCAACATTCTTTTCCACTGAGAATGTAAAATGTAACTTCTGTTTCTAAGCTTGTGGATATTCATTTTGCAATGTTTCAGCATTTAAATCCAACGATTACAAAATCTTTAAAGAGCTCTAATAATTCCTTGATAAATGCTTTATTGTAATGTTCATGTGTATGACTTCATTTTGTAATAATTTACTAGTAATGTCTACTTCCTGATGTTGCCAAGCAGTTTCTGTCCCAAGGTTCAGGCTAAAGAGTTAATATTTGTGTAGATGCCACAGAGACAAACTTTGGGGACAAACAGCCAGGCTGGCCTCATAGGGGTCTCAGTGCTGCCCTCCTATAGAGTTCCTCCTTCCCTGCTTGTCCTTGGCTGCTGCTACCACACCTGCTGCTTCTGGTGTTTCCAATCTGTGCCCAGGCACTGGCCCGGCCACCTTGTTGCCCTGTGATTACCAGCTGAAGACTCCATTTCCCAGTCCCGTTTCTAACTAGGTGTGGCAAAAGCATGTACCCATGTTCCACCCACATCTCTCCTGCCACACCCACCAAAGTCCACCCTGCAGGAACCACTCTGTAGACAAAGGAACCATGACTATAATGTGGCAGGGACTGTCAGTTGTCATCAGAATGCACTCCTCATGTTTTTCACAGTAATGGAGTTTAAGAGGCATCCATGTACCCAGCCAAAGACTACATTTCCCAGTCCCCTTTGAGATAGGTGCAGCCATGTTACTAAGGTCTCTCCAACAGAATGGGAGCAAGTCATTCTTCCACTTCACCTCCTTCAAAGAGACATGCTGCCATGTACTTCCTCTCTGTACCATTCCACAAGCTAGAACACAGATACAGGGCTCAGCCAGCTGCGACCACACAGATGAAGACCATAGTCTAGGGACTGGTGAAGCAAGAAATAGATGGAGCCCAAGTCTTTGGATAATTTCATGGGGTAAGCCTGACTTGGCAAACTGATAAGCTCACCTTGGATCTCTTGCTTAACAGAGAAAAAAAAAGTTTTATTTAAGCCACTCTATTTTAGGATCTCTATGGTTATGGCAGCTTAGTATTTGCATAATTTGAATCTGGAGAGAGTTCATTCCCATTGTGGATCTATTCATTAAACAGGTCTGAAAATGAGGTCAAGTCCCTGGTATCAGAGTAAGGTCCCTGGGAAGAAGGTGGGTGGGTTCTTCACATCACAATGAGAACTCTGAAAGCACTTTCCCACAAAGGCATTCATTTACTCATGTTAGCTATAAATGTGACAGACTTCGGCAATCCAGCCCAGCCTAGAGCTGTACCTACAACATTGCTTCTATGAGAAAACAGATTTCATATCTGAAATAACCAATTTGTAAATATAACTTTGAAATGCAACCAATTTATTAGCTGAAATATTCCTGGAATTCTGTACCTACATCATAGAACGGTAGTGAAGATTAATTGAGATAACATGTGAACAATTAAGCATAGCATCTGATACCAAATGAGCTTTCAATTTGATCTTTTTATTATTACGGACATTATTAAATTGGCATATAATATAGTCCTAATTAACATAATATAGTCATAATGTGACATCATATTATCATGATATCATGATAATATGATGTCATATATAATGACATCATTTATTTATTTTTATTTTAAGACAGGATCACGCTCTGTAGTCCAGCCTGGAGTTGAGTGGGACACGCTCTGCTCATTGCAAACTCTGCCTCCCAGGCTCAAGTGATCCTCCTGCCTCAGTTTCTCAAGTAGTTAGGACTACAGGTGTGCATCACCATGCCTAGTTAATTTTTGTGTTTTTGTAGAGACAGAGTTTCCCCATGTTGCCCAGGCTGGTCTTGAACTCCTGGGCTCAAAGAGTTCACTCGCCTTGGCCTCCCAAAGTGCTGTGATTTCAGTTGTGAGCCACTGTGCCCGGCTGACATCATTTATTTTAAGGAAGTATATGGCAACAGGCTTGGGGCAACAATCCTTCCTCCCCTGACTGCCACACAGAGAGGGATGAGAGATAAATTACTTAAATGTTTACAAATCTCTTAGTTTCCACAAGAAGTTTTAGCAAGTCTTTTCAAAACAAACTGCATAAAATATTACCTCAAAAATACATGAGGTGTTAAAATATTACTCAAACTAGTCAATTAGAAGTAATGGGTTAAGGAATCACCAAGGAAAGAAATGCCTGTGCATCAGAAAGAAGAAACCAAGAATTCAGTACATGAGAGAAACATAAAAGGAAGACTGCCAAAAGTGGAGAGTGGGCATGATTCATTCTGGAGGTCACTGTGAGGTTTCCCCCAAAGACAATATAAGAAATAAGTTTTGCTTTTACAGGATTAACTTTATAGTAGATAATACGCACAGATCAGGGTAAGGTGGTTTTTAAAAACTGAGGGGAAAAATGGGCTTCTACTCTGAAAAAAATTAGAAGAATAGAAAGAAAACAATAAAACTTTCTTCAAAGCTATAGGGAATAAAAAAAGATAATGGAAATATCTTAAGACTTAATTAGGTGTGGAGAAAAATCTGCTAAGAGATGAAGCCAAGAAGTCAGACTGTTAATTGCTTATTTATCTCTAGAGCACTGTCATCAGCACGTGAATAATGATTAAGACAATAACAAACAACAGAAAAGTAAGACGAAGTAGTTGAACATCTAGGGAAAGATTTCTTAAATAACTTACACTTGGCAGTATTTCATTCACTCAGCATTTTTGAGGAAGAAAATATTCCATATGCAGGGAAACATTCGAATAACTGAAGCTTATCTACTTAAGAGTTGTAAATTCTTTCATGATTTTATTAAAACTCTGTTAAAGGGAAAACCCGTTCTCTACTTTCTGAAATGTAGTGTGTTAATTGTAACCACTTTCTTAATGCTCCAGGGTACTTTTGGTGAACAGCAAAACCTTCTCGGCTCTGTGTGGAGGCTCCTGGGGTGAATTTGTCCCTGTGCTAACCTGCCTAAGACTTCCTTGCTATTTAGAGTGTGTCGCTCTTCTCCGCGGTATAATCACAGCAGTCTCGATCTCTACTGGTGTCCATATCCCTGCACCAGTAAGTATCCCTCCACATTTCCATCTATTTCCTGTTAATTACAGAGATCTAGGAAACCCAAAAAAGCAAATTTTTAATTTTTTTTTTTTTAATAAAAGTGAATAAGCTATGAAAGAGGGCCTCAGGGAATCTTTTTTTTTTAATGGCACAAATGAATATCTATTTAGATCATAACCACTTTTTTTTTAACTTTTTAATAATTACTTGTATTCTGAGTAATGTGGGTAGCAATCTCTGGAGAAGTGACGTGTGGCCATATATTCAAACAACTGAATTAAAATAGAGGTACCTCATGAAAGGAGACAGTTACTATAGTGGAAAGGACACAGGGTTTTATCAATGGCACTGGGTACAAGCCCCAGCTCTGACTCTTACCAGCTGTCTCTGAGTCTCAACACCTTACTCTTTAAAATGTGAACATACACACCCATGATGCAGAGTTATTTTAAAGATTAAAATAAATACGGTATTGGGCCTGCCTTTATACTTGGCACATACAGAGCTTATGTAGACAAACTTTACTATTGTTTTTATATCTATGAATATGCATGGATATTTGTATGTATGTCTAACATACTCAAAAGTGATTACCACAAACCCAAAATTTAATCTGTAAGAAAAAAAATCTATTTTAAATGATTTTACGTAAAATAGGATTCATTAGATTTCTGGAATTTTATAGCTAGAAGAGACTGGCAATCAATCATACAGTCCTGCTTCCAATCCCAGAAATGAGAAAACCAATGCCGGAGAGTAAACATGACTTGGCCCATGTCATAAAGCTAATTAGAAACTAGAGGTAACTAGAACTACGGTTTCCTAATGTCCAATTCAGAGTTAATCCAGAACAGAGACTGACAAACATTTTCTGTAAAGGGCCAGATAGTAAATTGTTAGACTTTGTGATGCATACAGTTTCTGCTACAACTGTTCAACTCCACCAATGTGGAGCCAAAGCAATCACAGGCATATATGTAAGAGAATGAGTGTGGCTGTGTTTCAACAACATTTTATTTAGAAAAACAGGTCGCAGGCTGTCTTTGGCTCACAGGCTATAGTTTGCTGACCCCTGATCAGAAGAATAAGTTAACAGATTTTTAGCTAGAGGAAACATGATGGACATAATCCCAAATCCACACGTCTTTCTGCTTTCTATTGCCAATGCACTAGAAAAGCTGTGTGACAATGAAAGAACTCAGAAGAATAAGACTTAAATGTTGCTATTATGACTAACATCTTAAAATAGTATTTAGTAAACATCAATCTTGGTCTCAAGATTATTTTATTACTTAGTAATAATTAGGATAATCCAAAAAAGAAGCTCTAAGAAAGCAGGAGGAGACTCAAAGAACTGGAATTCAAAATTATCTTGCCTAAATAATAACAGTGAAGAGAACTAAAATAGTAGTAAACATAAAATGAAGCAACAACTAAAACAGAAAATACTATGGAAACAATAAAAGTGTTGTAACCTAAAGAAATAAGTAAATACTGCCATCAAAATTTACTGATTACAGCTGAAAACATGTCTTATCTATCCAAGTGGTACTTTTACATTAGCACCTATCTCTCCAAGAGATCATCCTTAAATCAGAATCAAAGAGCATGATGTTGGGGCCAGGTGCAGTGGCTCACATCTGTAATCCTAGCACTTTGGTTCACAGAGGCAGGTAGATTGCCTAAGCTCAGGAGTTTAAGACTCACCCTGGGCAATATGGCGAAACCCTGTCTCTACTAAAATACAAAAAATTAGCCGGGTGTGGTGGCAGATGCCTGTAGTCCCAGCTACTCGGGAGGTTGAGGCAGGAGAATTGCTTGAATCCAGGAGACAGAGGTGAGCTAAGCTCGTGCCGCAGCACTCCATCCTGGGTGACAGAGCAAGACTGTCTCAAAAAAAAAAAAAAAAAAAAGGAGCATGATTTTGGAACCAGGAATAATCTACGAGAAATAAGAACACCTCCAAAGATGTACCTTTCTGGTTTGAGTCAGGACCTCCTGATAACACTGGTCCCATGATCATAATCATCATAATATTCTTCAGACACATAAAGATCTCATGGAGGAAGGTGATCAAATGACTTTTCCTTTCCATTGCGGATGAATGTGAAGAAATACCTATGCTGCAATATGAGGCAGAGATAAATTTCTTGTTCCTAAGAAGTATGACATATTGGAACGGGTTGGCAAAGGAATAGTGTTCGATCTTCCTCTAGGGAGGTTTTGAGAGAGTCTAAACTTTGCATCTGTTTTGCATGAGGTTTTCTCCCCAAGAGAAAGGGAAGTAGAAGAATTTTCAACATCTGAATTCTAAGGGAGCTGTTCAAATTGTAATTTTACATACTCAATTGAACTAAATATAGTACTCTATTTTCCCTAACACTTGTATTGCTCCCTAGTAGTAAATTGGTTGTTTACTTTTGAACGTCTACCTTGGAGGCACTAAAGAGTAACAGGATGATCTATAATTGGAATTGGGTTCATTACACTGTACCAACTTGCTCCCAACATATGTTCTGTTTACACAATGACTCATTCAGAGTGTTCAGTGCTTAGTGCAAACAACTATGATCTTCCAATATTTGATTTCTCCTTGGGCTTTCACACACCTCAGCTTTGGTTTCACTGAATGATTTTGGAAGAGAAAAGGGCATAAAATAAAGCTATACTAATGAGCGAGAGATTGAGTGATAACTATGAAAGTTTTGTGTATACAACTTCTGCAACTCAAAGGGCTCTGATGGTGTTAGCAAAAAACCATGTAAACACCTTTGCCCTCTGTCAGGACACAATCAGAGCTGTTTCTTTAATATCACAGTATCATTGTCTGTTTTTAACTTTTCTATTTACAGAGTAAAGAAAATGTTTCACTTAATATTTAAAAGATTATACAATGATCCAATACAATATTAAAGCGCACAGAATAATGTTGTTCAAATATATAATATATATAGATGACTTTTTCTACTTGTATATGTTCACTTAGAATGCAGTTAAAATTTATAGCTAAATCCAGCTATGAGAAAATCTTCATTTCTTCAATATAGATCATAGGCATTTTATTTCTGTGCATCAACTTTTAAAAAGACAGTTTCAATTATCACATAATGTTGACACTTTATAAATATTAGTAAAAGTCAATGAAAATGAAGTCACTTTCATACTGCTAAAATAAAATGTTAACTAAAAAAATACTATTGGAAGACATGTATATACCACATTCATTACAATGGAAAGTAGAGAAATACCTGTTAGTTGTAATTGATGTCACAAACAAAATTTCCACAGAAGGAATACCATGAAAATTAGAACTAAAGCATATTTTTAAAAGTTCAATTGGCAGGATCCAAAAAAAAAATACCTACCCCTTGAACAAAGAAATTATATTTAATTTGTTTAAAGGAAAAGTCACTTTTTATGTTAAAACTCAGAAATCTCAGATTTTTCTCATTTATTTTCCAACGTAACATCTTCCAGGCTTTTTCACAGCAACCACATGGATCTAATAGACAATTCAGGCATGCAAACCACTACACACTCAATTTTACCAGTTGCTAAAAATTGTTTTCTCTCACCCACAGCTTTGACCAGGTCACCCCTGCCCTCACTGTGGCTTCTCTATTGTTCTCCTTATCAAATGCAGACTCCCGGGATCTCAGCTTCAAAGGCCTCCTGTAGTTTTCTCAGCTTTCATTTCCTCTCTAACCAGTCTGTGTTCTTCCAGCCAAGAAATCCTTCATTCAGCCCTTTGATTCACTGTCCCCAATCCTTCATCCATCCTTTTTCTTACACTTCCAACACTGGCTCAGACCACATTCAACAGTGACTTCGCCCCTGAAATGGGATTCAACCTCAACTTATTAGGTTAAATATCCAACTGCTTTTGTTTGCTTCTTTCTATTTTTAAATCTAATGCTATTTGCCCTGTATAAAAGAGATTATGAGATAGGACCAGGACCCCTGCATCAAATTTCTCAAGTATTTTAATCTTTCATGTTCAATCTGTTAGACCTCTAAGGGGCATAGCACAGAATGAAAAAAAGTATCTGCATTACATTTAAAGACAGAGAAAAAGAGAGGCACTGTAGTGTATTTTACGATTGCAGGTTGTAGGAATGTCCATTGATATTGCTTTAGGGACCATGACAGAAGCAGAAGATAGTGGGAATGTTAAGCACTAGATACAAGATGAACAAAGACACACACAACCCCATATCACACCACTGAGGTAACAAGCTGGCAACGAGGGGTGAGAAGGAGGAACAGAGATGGATACAGGAGGGAGGGGAAACTGGGAAGCAAATGGGCACAGTATTCCCAGTAGGAATACAAGTCACTACAGTTCTTCCTGCCAGGCAGAACACAGGCCATCTGACTTTGTGCCAAGTGCTGAAATGGACACACAACATTAGCAGCACAAAGCACTATCTCATTAGACTTAGTTTCCAAAAGTCTGTTTTCTTTCTTCCAATAAACATTAGGATTACCCTACTTATTTTGTTGCTCCCAACACTAATTCCAATGAAACTCCCAGTTACCATGTGAAAGGTTGGATTAATTCAATGACCTCATTTTCTTCATTGCTAAGAATACCTTTATACATTCTCTCATTCGAAAATACATTGAGTATCAAGGTTATCTTCTCAGAGAATATCCTGAAATAACGAGCCCTAGTTTCTTCATCTGTAAAATAAGGATAATAATCATGTAACTATTAGGTAGTATTGAAAATTAAATGAGACAGGGCACATAAACAACTTAGCAGTCATTGGCATCCAGCATGTGTGCAATAAAAGTTAGCTATGATTATTGTCATTGTTATTATTACTATAAGAACCTTGATTTTAGCAGATGACAGTTGTCATTGTAACCTAACATGAACTTTAAACTAGAAAATGTAATTTTTAGACCAAACGATATTTATATGCCTTTTCTATCTTCCTATCGAATACAATGAATCCCACTGTTTTTCAGTTTTCCTGAATTCATGCAACTCACTTCCAATTCTGAAACCAACAGGTTGCTGGCCTGTTTCCTCATCAACACCACAGAGGAAAAACATGAGTGAGGAAGGAAAAGTACTAAAGCAGAAGATATCTATTCCTTAGTCTGTGTTGTAGTTAAAAGGTGAGTCTGTTGAGTCATTACCCACAACTCCTATGGGTCCCAAGGGAGGACAGTTGTCATCAGAACAGTTTTTGCAACCTGCCCTTTTAAATGTTCTGAGATATTTGTTCTCTTTCTTCTTGACTTTTTGCTTTGCACTTCACATGCCCCCTCCATGAGTTCATTCACTCCTTTGATTTTAGCCCAACATACACAAATGACTCCCAAGCTCTTATCTCTGCAGCTCAAGCCTCTCTCCTGAATTTCCGGGACCTACAACCAACTGATATGCCAGGAAATTTACATCTCCGAATGATTCTTTATCATAAACTATTCTTTTCCCTGTGGTCTCTACTTTGGCAAATAGTGTGACAAACATGTTTCATCTTTTCCCAGCCAACCACCTGGTGGTCATCCTTCCTTCTACCTTTGCTCTTCCCAGTGAACCACCAAATTCTCCACATGTGAGTCCTTGAGAACAGGGATTTTGTCTTATTTGCTCCTCAACACCAGTGACTAAAACAATCCCCAGCACATAGCAGGCACTCCGTACATATTTGTTATATAAATGAATAGTGCATAGTTACCACCCCATAACCATCTGCTAAATGAAGGACTGGATGCTTTAAGTTGCATTCTCACGAAACAGGAAGAACATACAAATTATTCTCCTTTACTTAAATGTTTCTAATAATTTCTTCTTATAAATAAGAATATTAAATCATATGACGCAGTTTTGTTTTCTATCAGAACAACAAGACATTATGTGTTTTGTTAGAATGTTCAAATGTTAGTCCTCTGGCTGTTGAGTTTCATAGTTAAACAAGAAGTTTTTCAGTCTTCAGACTTCATAAAAATCTGTAAAATCCCTCTATTCAAGTTATACTTAACAAGGGGTCTCTGAAATGTGCGTTGAGAAAATTGGAAACAGCTTAGTGACTCAAAAGAATAATATTTCATAAAATCCTATGGAGTAAAAAGCCAGATTCCATGGGGCCACTCACTGGGTGTGTTAGGCAATTTCAGAAAACATTTTCAGAAAACTTCTTCAGATATTCTATATGACATATGACAGAAGTAACTTGTCATATGTTGCCCACGACTTTTGAGTGGTTAGCCTCACTTTTCAATTACAACATTTTTATTTGAATTGGTTGTAGTAGAATAGGGTTCTAAAGGAGAGATGTGCATTCTTGCTAGAAAGTATGTGGCCTTGCCTTTTACTTTCTATCAAGTCTGTAGTCAAATCAGCTTGCATTGCTTTGCTTCATAAAAATAGCATAAAATGTGCTACAAATAATACAAATAAATAAAAGGAAAGTACATTCATGCCTGCATCTGTGTTTGACTTGCAAAATAAAAGACTTCATGAAATAAAATTATTTTGAGTCTCTTTTATTTTTATCACTACTTATTCTGTACTGGGCAGATCTGAACACTACATGTTTTCTTCAATTAGAAGTCATCCAACAGGTGGACTTATTTTCAGTGCAAACTCTTAGCCAAGATTAAGCCATATATTTCATACATCTTGTTCAAGATGACTGAGAGCAAACCTCTAAATTTCTTTTTCTCCAGGTCAATATTGGCAGTTCTAAACTAAATAACCACTTTTTTTTGGTACTGTGTTGAGATTTATTCAAACTGCCAACCATGAAAAGAAAAATAGAAACATTCCCAGGAAGAAGAGAGGGGTATATGCAGATAACTATTGGTTATCCATTACAAATTATAAGGTTAGTGAATAGTATTTGCTTTTATATACAATCATGTGCTATTTTTATAAACATCTACATAGAACTATCCCTACACATCTACTCTTTGTATGAGATGAACTCATCCCTTCTTTCGTGGACTGAATGCTATAGGTCTACCTTTAATTTATGCTATTAAGTGCCTACAAGAGATGATTTTTAAATAAGTAGTTTTGCATACAGAACCAAGATTTGATTCCAACTTTGAATGCTATTAAGTTAAATGTACACAGAAATCCTTTTTTCTCCTTTTAAGATGTGTACACTATGTTTATGACAGTGAAGTCCTAGGTCTTTGAAACACTAACAGGCCCAGATTCAAAGGGGTTCAGATCACAGCTCAGTCAAGTTCCACCTCTACAATCTTGAGCAAATCACTTAATCTCCCTATCAGTTCTGTCATCTACAAAATGGGAAGTGCCTTAGTTCATTCAGGCTGCTAGAACAGAATACCACAGACTGGGTGGCTTAAACAAGAAACATTTATTTTTCACAGTTCTGGAAGATGGAAGTCCAGGATCAGGGTGCACAGTGGCATTCTTAGTGAGGGCTGTCTTCCTGGTTTAGTCCTCACGTGGCCTTCCTTGATGCATGTACAGACAGAGAGAGAGAGAGCACACAAGAGCGACTCTATCTCTTACTCTTCTTCTAGGAGCACGTCTAATCCCATCATGGGGGCTCCACCCCCGTAACCTCACCTTTTGTTCTTTTTGTTTTTTTATTTTTTGAGATGGAGTCTTGCTCTGTCACCCAGGCTGGAGTGTGATGGTGTGATCTCAGCTCACTGCAACCTCCACCTCCTCGGTTCAAGTGATTCTCCTGCCTCAGATGCTCGAGTAGCTGGGATTACAGGTATGTGCCATCACACCAGTTAATTTTTGTATTTTTAGGAGAGATGGGGTTTTGCCATGTTGGCCAGGCTGGTCTCGAACTCCTGACCTCAGGTGATCTGCCCGCCTCAGCCTCCCAAAGTGCTGGAATTACAGGCGTGAGCCACGGCACCCAGCCCATCACCTCAACTAAACCTAATTATCTCCCAAAGTCTCCACCTTCTAATACCATCCTCTTGGGGTTAGGGTTTCAGCATGTAAATCTGTGGGTGGGGGATGTAAATACGCAGTTCATCACAGGAAGAAATAACCATAATCCTCACAGTGCTGCTGGGAAGAGTAAATAAGACCATGTATCTAAAGTGCTTAGCACAGCACTTAGTACATAATAAATGCTCAGCAAGTTACATACTATTATGATAACACTGTTATTATTAAACACTATTAGGAAAACACCACTACTTGAATTGCAAAGTCTGGCCATCATTTCTTCAGTTCGTTTGTTTTATTCTGTTACTACCTTAACCATATTCACCAGAGTGCAGCATGGCTTAAAATTAATTGATTTTTTTATTCTACAAATCTTTAATCCAAACACCATTTCCATAGACCCCACCAGCCTCTAACACTTAGCTATTCCATCTTCATAATTTCAGCATTTTTCTGAGCTTAGCATTCATCACACACACTGATGCAATCACTTGTATATGTGCACATGTATTCCCATCACTCACGTTCCATTTTCATCCAATGTTTGCCTGTTTTCAGAGATTGATTATCACTAGATAAGTGGAACCAAGATAATAGCCAGGTCTGCTTGATCCTACAATGGCCATCTTCTAACTGTGGAATGTGTTTCCTTAGAGGTACACAAGGGCTTTCCAAGGGTATATTACAGGCAGAGATAGTTTTAAAGGAATCAATTTCCACATCCTTAAATTCCCTCTTTTCTATAATTGCCTATCTGAGGGCACATGCAGGGTAACGTCATTAAGTATTTCCTTTCTTACCACCCTTTTCACAATGTTCCTTTTTTCCAGCTGACAAAAGAAAGGCACTTTTTAAACATTTCAAACCTGCTATGGCACATGCTCCTGGGTGTAAAACATCTGGAGTTCCAAATACATAGACAATTTAAAATATTTTCCATTTTGCTATCCTGCCTCCTCATTCTCCAAATGTTGTCAGAGAAGATATTGTTTCTGAAGGAAAATATTTGAAGGACAAAGTTAAAAGAGCACAAATAAACCCCAAAAGTAGAGGACCGGAGGCTCATTTCAGGCAACACACTTATTTTATTCTGTCTGTCCGTCTGTCTACCAAAATACACATCTTAAAATTTGAAGTGAAAAGTGGGATTCTAAGCTTCTAGGTCCAGTTAAAATGGTATAAAAATGTCCCACCTTACCTCCCGCTGTGATTGTAACTAAAAGTTGTGGACAGAATACACAAAGCAATTGTCTGTGGTATCCAAACAGTAAAGACCAGTAAGTGGACTAAGAAGGGAAATAAGAACTTTAAAAAAGAGTAATAAGGAGGTGAGCATTCTGGTGTTTTTCCTTTTCTACTCATATTTCCCAATACAGAATGAATGCAACAAAATCACGGAACTGTGCAGCAGGCTTGACCAAGAGAAATTCTCTCCTTGGTCAGAGGAATAAGCAGGAGGGGCCCCACAAAACCAAAGGAGGGGGAGTCCCCTGAGACATCTCCTCTCCTGACCATACCTTGGAGGGGGCCCTAGAAGCTGTGCTCATGGAAGCTGTACTCATGCAACAGTGGCAGCAGCAGCCAAAGTTGCCTATTTGCCCCAGAGTTGGCTACAACAGCGCAAAAGGTTAAAACTACAACTTTCTCAACAGAGGACCAGGGCACAGGGTCCCTGGAAGTCAGAGAGTTTCAGGGAGATCACAGAGAAGAGGGAGCTGGAAATGAAAGATCACACAGAGCTATGTATAAAGTCCTGGGTTTATCTCTCAGGTCTCCATGCATGAAAATGATCTGAAACAGAATACCAAAAGCTTTGAGAAGTAAGCAACAAAGTAATCCATGGCCCAAGTATCAGACTGATCCCTGGGAAATACACTCATGGGGAGGATCCAAAGAGCACTACAAAGGCTTTGAAAACTGAACGGACATTGGAAACAAAGCCCTTAGAAGGCATAATGTGACTTGTGACCGGAACTTAACTGGGTCAACTGACTATGAAAAGAAACAAACACACAAACAAAATTAGCATTTTCCAGAGAATTCTAACAGGACCCAGAATATCATAATATTTTCAAAATGCCCAGGATATAAGTTAAAATTAATTAACATACAAAGAAGCAGGGCATTCTCAGCAACCACTAAGTGAAAAGATAATTAATAGGCACCACTCCTGAAGTGACCTAGATGTTGAAATTATTTGACAAAGACTTACTTTAAAGCAGCTGTAATAACCATACTCCATGAAGTAAGTGTCAACGAATTTGAAGTGAATGAAGGATAGAAGTTCTCAGTAAATAAATAGCAACTATAAGAAAGAATCAAACGGAAGCTCAGAACTGAAAAATAAAATAACTAAAATATTTTTAAAAGACACTAAAATTGCAGAGTGAAGATGACAAGACAGAGTAAGTGAACTTATAGCTAAATTAAATGATATTATCTAATATGAACAAAAGAGAAAAAAGTTTTCAAAAAAATGAACATAACTTCAGGTACCTGTTGTATATTATCAAAAGGTCCAACATTGATGTCATTAAAAATCTAAGAAGGAAAGGAAGGAGAATGAGATTTGTACAGAAGAAAAATTTGAAAATTTAGTGGGTAAAGTTTTCTAAATCAAATGAAAGATATAAATTTAGACACAAGAATCTAAATCTTTGGAATTTTTTTGGAACTCAAGAATCTCAGCAGAACCCAGATAAGATAAACTAAGAAAAGAAAATCAAAATAATTACTGAGTGGAATGTATTCAGGAATGCAAGGCTAATTTAACAGTCAAAATGTAATTAATGTAATCTCTACATTAACAAACTAAACAAAAACTACATGATCATGCCAACTCATACAGAAAAGCACTTGATAAAATTCAACATCTTTCATAACAAAAACTCCTAGGAAATGAGATTTAGTTTATGGGATTACCTGATTAGATCTACTGAGGATATTCTACCTTTCTTAAAGTCAGCTGTGCCAAATAACATAATCTAATTATAGGAGTGACTACAACATGATATTCAGTTCATCCCCACATTCATAAGTGAGGGGATTATACAGGGTGAGTGCACAAGGGAACTGGAACCCTGGGAACCATCTTAAAACCATGTTTACCATAACAAGCAATGAACAATGGGAACTCAATGTTTTAAAATCAGTACCTTTTACAATAGTTCTCAAAGTATCTAACAAAATATGTGCAAGACCTATATGAGCAAATTATAAATGCCAACAAAAGAAACAAGAAAGACCTAAATAAATGATAAACCAAGTTCATGGCTTGAAAGACTTAATATGTTTAAGATGCCAAGTCTCCCTAAATTGATCCACAGCTTTAATACAAATCCAATCAAGACCTTTGGAACATTTTTTTTTATAAACATAGACAAGCTAATTCTAACACTTATATAGAAAGGCAAAGAACTACAACTGAAAAATAAATTTGGAGACATAACACAGTGGAAAAACTCATACTAATAGATGTTAAGACTTAATATCAAGCCATACTAATCAAAACAATGTGGTTTGGTTAAGGAATAGGCATATAAATTAATGAAACAGAATAAACAGTCCAGATATAGACCCATGAGAACAAGGTCAATCAATTTTTGATGGAGGTGCAAAAGCAGTTTAATAGGGGAAATATAGGCCTTTCAACAAATGTGTCTGGAAAAAATGGACATCCATTTGGAAAAGGAAAAAAATACCACTTGACCTACACCTTATACCTTAGGCAAAAAGTAACTCAATGTAGGTCATATAAAATGAAAACTGAAAAAGTCTTGGGAGAAATTATGAAGGAAAATCTTTATGCAATTGAGATAGGCAAATAGTTCTTGTATGATACAAAAGTATGTTGCATTAAAAAAATAATAAAAACATTTCTTCTGTGAAAGACACTGTGAAGAGAATGAAAAGACAAGGTACAGAGAGTGGGAAAATATTTCCAAATCATATATTGAACAAAAGACTTGTGCCCAGAATATATAAAGAACTCTCAAAACTCAACAGTAAGAAATCAAACAACCCCCCACTCCCACCATAAAATGAGCAAAAGATATGAACAGTGGGTGGCCCAGAGTTTAGAGTTCAAACTCTAGGATGTCTGAATTACTAGACAACTGCCACATCACTGTTGCTCAATTTCAAAAAAACTGATTGAGCTTAAAGAATAATGTTCATCTAAAAGACATAGATAGTATCCTTTGCAGAATTTTGGGACACAAATATGAAACTTAGAACTAAGCTAATATTTCTGCTATGTGGAAAAAAAAAAAACAGCATTTTTTTTTTCGTTTACCTGGTTCTGTAAAGATCTATCAGCTATGATTAAACTGGCCATGATGGGGCATATAAAGCTGAATACAGAATTAAAATAGATGATGTTTTGAATTGCAAATGAGCAGCATTCTTGTTAATCAGAACTGATTATTGAACAAAATAGGCTCAAGGATGTGCACTTATGATCATATATGTTAAATAATATCAGATTTTTGACTTGTTGCTAAAAATTTCCATATTTTACTGTAATCTGTAAGACCACAATCTGATTGTGATCCTGAAATGTGATTCCAATTTCTGATTCAGAGGCATAATACTGACAAAATGCAGATGGCCTTGGTCTCCAGCCACTGAACAAAATAATATTCTGTACGAAGCCCAAGGATCAACCTATGATCTTGAATTTCTGAGCTATCAATCTGTAAGCCAAGCAGCTAGCTTGGCAAGAGAATGAGAAGAATGAATGCAGACGAGGAAAGAAAACCTCTGTATTTCTGTTTTAGGAATCACTGTGCCACTTCAAGCAAAGCAATGTTTGGCAGAGAACAGAAACCTAATCTCAAATGATCTATAAACAAGAATTACTGAGCCCAAAGAGAACAGGTAGTATTTAGGCTTAACAAGAAATCTATTTTATCTGGCACTGCTTCTTTATCCTGGGTATGTGGCATAGCAAAGTCAAAACAAGCCTGTAATTCTCCCAGAAAAACAGTGGAAATCCACAGGATGAGCATTTCTCGTGGTCACAGATCAAAAGAAGTTGTTAGGGACTTAAAAGGATTTTTAAAGCTTCAAGCTTCAAGTTACAGCAAAATGAAATGTTAAGTACCAGACAAGTTGATCATGAAGTTTCTTCATAAGAATTTTGGCATATCCTTAGCTCTATCACTACCCAAATAACAACAATAATGACAGCTGTTCCTTACATAGCTTCTCTTCTTCATCTCATTTTTGACCACTCTCCCTAACATGTTCTATGTAACAGCCCTACAGACAGGGGCTGGCAGCTGATTAAAAGAACCCAGGGGAGATATCTGGGGCAAGAACGTTGCAGGCAGATGGAACAGAGTAGCTACGGCCTAGAGAGTAAAAACAAAAACATTAGGAGAAAAGTCAGAGAGGCATTCAGGGCCAGGTAACGTAGGGTGGGATGTCTATGTTGCACAACTCCAGGAGGCACAAATGATACAAACAGGAGGCAGAAACATTGGGTAGAAGAGGGCAACAACAAAGCTTTCCCCAACAAACGCCCCACCGTTAAGCTTGAAGACCCACAGCTCTAAGTAAGGACAGGCATTTCTGTTTTCACACCCAAAAAGTTGCCTTTTGGCCCACCACACCCCTCATCCTGCCCCCATACAAACCCAAGACCTTAGCGCGTGCGCGGGCGCCCACACACACACACACACACACGAAGCGGCTGAACTTCGGAACCAGCAGACCAGCGAAGAGGGAACGACTTGGCAGAGAAAGAGAGAAGAGGGACGTTCAGCTGCAGAGGGGAGTTCAGCATAGAAGAGTCTGGCCGCTGGGTGCTCCGGCTCCAGGGAAAGACTACCTTCCCACTCCATTCTCCTGCTTCCGGCTCCCCATCCACCTCACTGAGAGCCACCTCCACCACTCAATAAAACCTTGCACTCATCCTTGGAGCTCACATGTGATCTAATTCTTCCAGTACACTGGGCAAGAACTTGGGGTACAGAAGGCTGTCACACTGGTTCCCTCCCCTTAAGATAAGGCAGAGGGTCCATTGAGTTGATTAACACACAAGCCGTCTACAGAAGGCAAATTTAAAAGAACTTGCAGGCTGGGCGCGGCTCACGCCTGTAATCCCAGCCCTTTGGGAGGCTGAGGCGGGTGGATCACAAGGTCAGGAGTTCGAGACCAGCCTGGCCAATATGGTGAAACCCCATCTGTACTAAAAATACAAAAATTAGCCGGGCATGGTGGCACATGCCTATAGTCCCAGCTACTCGGGAGGCTGAGGCAGGAGAATTGCATGAACCTGGGAAGGCAGAGGTTGCAGTGAGCTGAGATTGCTCCACTGCACTCCAGTCTGGGCGACAGAGTGAGACTCTATCTTAAAAAAAAAAAAAAAAAAAGCTTGCCCACTTGGGCTTTAGGAGCCACAGACACCCACCCCGAGACACTGCCGTGGGGCTGGAGCCCAAAAGGACTCTTGCAGGCCTCTGCACCTGCCTGTCTGCATGCTCCCACTAGGGGTTTGAGCTGCAGGGTGACCACACATGAGACACCCCTGTTGCATGTCCTGAGAGGGGAGTCAGGGAACTCTCCCGTTTTACTATTCACATTGACTTCTATATGACGGGCATTCTCCTGCAGTTGTGCAATGCAGCAATACTGATGAAGGCCTGACAGTTGTAAAGACCAAGGGCTTTTATACTGAGTGAGAGGGAAAGCCTTAGGAAACTTAGAGAGAATAGATGTGAAAGTTTAAAAGATCCCTTTCTCTTCTGTGTGCATAGGGAAGCATCAAGGAAGAGGCAGTAATAGCCCAAAGGGGCAGAGGGAGGCAGCAAAGAAGCCAATAATGAGGGTGGAAGGATAATCCAGGCACAAATCCAAGTGAGCTGGGCCCAGTGGTTGTGGAGATAGTGAGCACTGGTTGGATCACACATATATTTTGACAGTTGAACCACTAAGATATGGTATGAAAGAGAAAAAGAAGAGTCAAGGATGACCCCAAGTTTTTAACTAGAACAACTGGAAGAACTATATTGTTATTGACTAAGGTGGGAAAAACTGGGAGAAGAGAAAGTGCATGGACAATATCAGACTGATTTTGTACCTGTTTCGTTTGACATGCCTTTTAGAAACTCAAATAGCCGGGCGCGGTGGCTCAAGCCTGTAATCCCAGCACTTTGGGAGGCCGAGACGGGCGGATCACGAGGTCAGGAGATCGAGACCATCCTGGCTAATACGGTGAAACCCTGTCTCTACTTAAAAATACAAAAAACTAGCCGGGC
>NW_016805471.1:86193-90942 GCF_001698545.2 Rhinopithecus bieti | reverse complement strand
AGAGCAAGACTCCGTCTCAAAAAAAAAAAAAAAAAAAAAAAAAAGAAAGAAAAGAAACTCAAATAAAAACAAATAGAAGGCAAATTTGTGTGTGTGTGTGTGTGTGTGTGTGTGTGTGTGTGTCCATGCTGCAAGCATACATATGCATGCAGGTCCAGAGGTCAGAGGAGGGATGTGGGCTAGAGATCAGCATTTGTACTTGTCAGTGTACCAGTGGTATTTAAAGCCATGAGCCTGAATTAGATCACAAAAGGAGAGAGACCGAAGGCCTGGGGCACTCCAGTGTCTTCAGGTGAGAGAAATGAGGAGAAAACACAAAGGAGACTAGAATAAGTGGCCAAAGAAAGAGGAAAACCCAATTGGAAGTCAGGTGAAGAGTTTATCAGGTAGGAGGGAGTGATTAAATGTAGCAAATGCTGGCCAGGTATGGTGGCTCACGCCTGTAATCCCAGTACTTTGGGAGGCTGAGGCAGGCAGATCACAAGGTCAGGAGTTTGAGACCAGCCTGGCCAACATGGTGAAACCCCATCTCTACCAATAAAACAAAAATTAGCTGAGTGTGGTGGCACGCACCTGTAGTCTCAGCTATTTGGGAGGCTGAGGCAGGAGAACTGCTTGAACCTGGGAGGTAGAGGTTGTAGTCAGCCAAGATTGCACCACTACACTTCAGCCTGGGTGACAGAACAAGACTCCAACTCAAAAAAAAAAAAATGTAGCAAATGTTGTTGGAGGTCAAAAACTACTGAGAACTACTATGGGATATAGCCACACAGGTAGAGGCCCTTGGAGATGTGGAGACAAAGGAGTTGTTCTTAAGAGGTGTAAGCAAGGACAGTGGAATGGAGGTTTGAAGCTTAGGGAAGTGGAATAAAATTGGGGATGATAGACAGATTTAAGAATCATCAGTGCATATGTGGCTATAAGCAAATAAGAGATTTCCCAGAGAAAACATATAAGATGTTGAGAAAAGAAGGTTGAAAATAGAATCCTGTGGAATATCAACATTTAAGGGGCCAGTAGAAAAAGGAAGGAGACTAGAGGGTGGCCAGGGCAGTGAGAGGCAGATGAGAACAGCAATGTGGTAGAAACCAAAGGCAAAGAGTGCTACGAATGAAGAAGAAACCAACAGGGACAAAAGCCTTCCATTGCAGGGGACAGCTAAGTTTATACTCCCTCCTTCACAATCCCACATCTCTTCTCCTATAGGACATTGTACTTATGGGCTATACCAGATACTCTCAGTTTCAAAGACTAAAGGAAGTGCATACTCCAGCTCCCTCGCCCCTCTAGTAGACTAATTCTAAACCATATGTTGTACACTATTTCCCAGATTTTCCCATGGGATTGCTCCAGTTGCCCACTATGGTAGATGGTTTAGTAATCTACTCTTTTTCTTCTTTTTTCTTTTTTTTTTTTTTTTTTTTTTTGAGATGGAGTTTTGCTCCATCTCCCATACTGGAGTGCAGTGGCATCATCTCAGCTCACTGCAACCTCCACCTCCCAGGCTCAAGTGATTCTCCTGCCTCAGCCTCCTGGGAGGCTGGGATTACAGGCACATGCCACCATGCCCAGCTAATTTTTTTATTTTTAGTAGAGATGGGGTTTCACTATGTTAGCCAGGCTGGTCTTGAACTCTTAACCTCAAGTGATCGACCCTCCTTGGCCTCCCAAAGTGCTGGGATTACAGATGTGAGCCACCACACCTGGCCAGTAATCTACTCTTTATTGGCCTGTTTCCCTTCCCACTCCTGTGACCCCCACCCCACCACTGTCTCATGTCTCTCCCAAATGTACCATGTGAGCTCAACTCCTTGTCTCAGGGTCTGTGTCTGTGCGTCCCATGTCCATCTCTCCACTGGCCTATGAACTCCTTAAAAATATGCCTGTCTTCGTGACTTCTCCAGTTCCTGGTAAACTGCCTGGTACATAGAACACACTTACTACATGTCTGTTGAATTGAAGGATTTACATTTGCACAGGGCATGTGGCTTCTCTCAAATAAAGTTATCTCAAATACATTATCCCATTTAGCCCATAACACAATTCTACCACTTAGGTATTATTATTTCTATTGTAAAGTTGCAGCAATAGAGGTTTAAAGGGCTTGAGAGACATGCTCAGCACCTTCACGATGCTGTTTGCAAAATATCCATGTAAGTACCTCATCTATCTCTAGCAAAATATTGATGTGAGTACCTCAAAGAAATAGTATTAAATTATTTCTTCCAAATAAACCCACAATTCAATAGGAGAAATTCAGACTGTGTGTTTTACCAGGATCCTGAAACTACAATTTTGCTGCTTGTGCACTGAAATGGTTGCTAGCAGCAACCGGAGCTAGACAGAGCAAATACGGTGCTACAAAAAGGAAGAGGAAAATGAATTAATAAATAACTGAAGTTCTTTCATGGCAGAGAGATCCCCTCAGGCCCAAAGAAATACCATTTAAAATCGACTTTCCATATATGATTACAGACTAGGTAAAGGATTAATCAGAAAGCTCAGTATGATTGATGGGTCCTGAACTTTAGCCCCCTGAGTTCTCACATCTCAACTATGGAAACACACAAATGTTTATTTTAAAACCTCTGAACAGTTCCCACAGCATTATCACTTTAGCACACTATTTACTTTACAAGACCTAGTATCAACATAAGATAGAAAGGATGAGACAACTGTGTGTCCTTCTATATGGGAACAAAATGTCTTAGGAGTTATGACTGATTTAAAGGATATCAAGAGAAGATGAATCAAATTTACAGAGCTATGCATTGGGAAAAGCAGCTGTTACAAGTTGTGGGTTTTGGCCTGATTCACTCTGGAAAGACATGCGAGAGTTCTTGTGAGAAGGGGGCTGTAGCAGTGGGTATTAAAAAGGATTAATAATCAAATCTCAAGATGGTCCCAGGATGGTGAACTATTTGGGGGAGGATGGAGCCTGGGGGACTGGATTTAAAATAAGCTGGGAATGACCTCCCTGACCTCCGTTTCTTACTTTATAAAATAAAGATGACAATACCTTGGAGATTTACTCTGGAAACAAATTGAACTAACAGCTATGAAAGCACTTCAGAAAGGAGAATGGGGCACATAACGTAAAGGAGGTGAATTACTATTTCCTTGGGCAAATGATTTCACAAATTGGAAGGAGAAGATTGAGACAAGAGTCAAGTTTTAGTCACCATTCATTTCGTCAGCTAAGTAGGAACCTGACGCCCAACGCAAGTCCACAATCCCAAACATCTCCACCAGAACACTTTCTTCCATCCTCTTTGCTAAGTAGGAGCCTTTCTCTTTTAAAATATTCAGGATTTGTTTATGTAATTGACATTGCTCTATTTCATTGACATTTAGCCTGTGTCCTTTTATACTTTCTGTATCACAGCATGTTTACATGTAGTTATTAATGTTGTTTTAATATTCTGTTTCTTACACGTGGGTATCACAGATTAGGTTTAACACTTCTTAAAGGTAGGAAGTATGTTAAACTATTATTAATATTATTGCTGTTAGAAAGTACTTTGCAAAACATATAGCCTTAGATCATGGTTTCTCAAAAGCAGCACTCCTAACATTTTAGGCCACATAATTTGTTGTGGGAGGCTGTCCTGCATGTGTGTTGTAGGATGTTTGGCAGCATACCTTGCCTCTACCAAAAGGTGTTAATAGTAACTCCCCCTGTTCTCACACTTGTGACAACCAAAAATGTCTACAGACATTGCCAAATGTTCCCAAATGGGGGCTGCAAAAGCACCCCTACTTAACAACCAAGGCATTAGACAGATAGAGATTAAAATTATGGCCACCATAATTACTTTCACTTTTTCAGAGTACCTGGAATGACACTTAGAAAAGAAAAGTGCTCAATCAATATTGAATGAAAATGAAAGAAAACTACATGAGTTGTATTTATAAAGTGGCTCTATAGCATAATCCCTTACATGATTAAGATTGTATTATATAATGAACACTTTTCTGGTTGGCATACAATATATTCTTACACTTTTTAGTAACTATGTCTGTGTATACAAGAAATTACATTCTTACACATATACAAAGATTGTAGCTGGCAGTAGCTTTCTCTATAGCACACAAACTATGAATACGTCTAGCATCCTGTTTACCCATAAAGCAAGAGACAGAATACTTATTTTCAGTTCTAGGTAAATATTACATCAAACACCAATTATCAGATGCATTTTTGGAGAATTATTTCTACAACCAAGAATTCTAAAATGATTATCTGACAAGTACAGGATCTCAGATGAGTGTACGTAGGAAATTTCTGTTCTCTTTAAACATACATTTTTAAGTATAAATGTTTCATCAATCTTTATAAGATTTTTTCCAAGATCATCAATCTTTTCCAAGACTAGAATATTTGCAACATCCTCTGATACTGGAGAGCCAACGTTTTAAGTGGCATTTTAGTTTGTTATTAAAAAATACTAATAATGGGCTGGGCACGGTGGCTCACACCTATAATCCCAGCACTTTGGGAGGCCGAGGCAGGCAGATCATGAGGTCAGGAGATCAAGACCATCCTGGCTAACACAGTGAAACCTCATCTCTACTGAAAAAAAAAAAAAAAAATTAGCCGGGCGTGGTGGTGGGCGCCTGTAGTCCCAGCTACCCCAGAGGCTGAGACAGGAGAATGGCGTGAACCCAGGAGGCGGAGCTTGCAGTGAACAGAGATCGCTCCACTGCACTCCAGCCTGAGTGACAGAGAGAGACTCCGTCTTGAAAAAA
>NW_016805471.1:59758-86170 GCF_001698545.2 Rhinopithecus bieti | reverse complement strand
GGATCACGAGGTCAGGAGATCGAGACCATCCTGGCTAACACGGTGAAACCCCGTCTCTACTAAAAATACAAAAAAATTAGCCAGGCATGGTGGCGGGCGCCTGTAGTCCCAGCTACCCCAGAGGCTGAGACAGGAGAATGGCGTGAACCCAGGAGGCGGAGCTTGCAGTGAACAGAGATCGCTCCACTGCACTCCAGCCTGAGTGACAGAGAGAGACTCCGTCTTGAAAAAAAAAAAAAAAAAAAAAATATTAAAATGTTTTTTTGATTTTCAAGAACTGATATGTTTTGAGCAACAGTGTTAAATAACACTGACGATTTTTTGATTTTCAAGTTTTCTCTGTGAATTCTTAAATCCTGTATCAAAGGATTACATTTTCCAAATGATCACTAATAAAGACTAAGCATTCTTAGAAAACAGGAGAAAATGTAGTTAAAACAGAAAGACTTAAAGGGACTTCTCTATCAGTCTTACTCATTCAGCCTTCTAATGGCTTTTAGTTACATACTATCTTTTGGAGGGAATCCTAATTTAGCAGCAGACCACTACTAAACAATGTGTGAAAAAGAAAACAAACTTCCATTTCTGGCCATGATGTAGTAACTTGCAGCAGATCAATGCCCCCGTCAAGTACAACTGGAAAAGCCAGATAAAACACAAGAAACATCTCTTTGAAGGCATCTGAGAGCTGATGAGATAATTAAGATGTGAGTGGCCAAGGTCCCAGAGAGAAGATAACTATGGAACAAAGAGTCTACATTATTTTTTAAAGTTTTATTTTAAGGCCGGGCATGGTGGCTCACGCCTGTAATCCCAGCACTATTTTAAGTTCAAAAGTACACGTGCAAGTTTGTTATATAGGTAAACTTGTGTCATAGGGTTTTGTTGTACAGATCACTCACTTATTAAGCCTAGTACCCATTAATTATTTT
The DNA here is from genome assembly GCF_001698545.2 of Rhinopithecus bieti. Taxonomy (NCBI): domain Eukaryota; kingdom Metazoa; phylum Chordata; class Mammalia; order Primates; family Cercopithecidae; genus Rhinopithecus; species Rhinopithecus bieti. The sequence goes on along the minus strand of NW_016805471.1, from coordinate 85,238 downwards.
TCCTGATCCTGTTTCTCCTCCTTCCCTCCACTTTCTGGTAGGCCCCTGTATCAGTTGTTCCCCTCTATGTGTCCATGTGTTCTCATCATTTAGCTGCCACCTATAAGTGAGAACATGCCCTAAGAGTCTACAATCCCTGCATGCCTTTTCCCTCATGGAACTTGCCAGTTCTTGGCATGGTGCTACACATGTGACCACTGCAAAGAGAAGATAAGCCAGCAGAACTTTTGGCAATTCCACAAAGGTGAAGAGACAAAAATTAGAGTTTGGTGTTGCTGAAGCAGCCAGATACTAAGGAGCCAGGTAGGCAGTGAAAGGAGAAACATAGAGAAGCAGATCTACCACTTTGGGAGGGTTGCCTTTGCAAGGCATTTGCCACAGAAGGCAGGAGGCTGAAGAACTAAGCAGAAAACTTCAGAAAAGTAGAATGGAAATTACAGAAATTATATTGCTCTGAGAAGAAAATAAAATAAAATTTGGAACTACCCAAGGAGGAAGGGAATATAGTAAGCCTCCCAGCTTCTCGGTTGAGACTACTGGAGAACCACACTCTCAGAACAGAGAAAAACCAGATAGAGTCTTATAACAATGAGGCAAAATCAGCTTAGTCTCTGATTAAATTAAGGCTATCTGGCACCATATGTGCCTAGTCATATATGTGGCACATATATGTAATCACATATGTGTCTGGCCCATAGACATCTGGCCATATATGTCTACCTTTCAAGAAAGAATCTATTGCTACATTTGCTGGCCCACCACCTTTAGCTGTCAGATCCTTCGGGTTTTGCCTCGGCTGTGGAACACTGAAGAGATCTGCCTTACTAAGTGGCACACTCTTCCCAGGAAGGACCACATCCAATGACTGATTGAGGTGGAGACACATAGACTCCACTATTTTGGCTCAACATGGGATAACTCTTGTAGGCCTAATACATTCCAGAACTCCCCAAGGATTTAGCTGAGGCTTTGGTGGGCCTGGATCATATTTCAACTCCTTCTTCCAAATTCTGCTTTCTCTCCCTTCAATCTTAACACAAAGGTTGAAGCTAAATAAATACTCCAGACACCAAACTCCATCTCAGTTACTGTTTCCAGAAAACTTCACCTTTAGCACTTAGTATCAGGCATGGTCTAAGAAAGCAGGTGATAAGATATGGTTATTGATCTAGATAACCTCACAACTACATCAGCTGTGAAAATTAGCAGCCAAGCAGCCACTAGAAGGGACAGAACATGCTTGGAGCTCTCCACAACGTCCCATTACCAAAGAATTGTCATTATTTTTCTTCTCTGTTAGCTCCCTGGAAACTCACCTAAGAGCAAATGTGATTATTTGACCTGAATAAGAGCTTACTCAGTGCAAAGCCTTTTCCTCGGGGTGTTTCTAAAATACATATATATATATTTATATATCTCCAATTAACACTGCAACTGTCTGAGGTGGGGATATCACTCGGGGCAAACAAGAAGCTAAACATAAAAATTAAAAGAAAAATGTGGGGAATTCCTGTAGGAAAATTTGAAAAGCTCGAATACATTGCTGAGAATCTAGAAGATCCTGTGAATGTGCAGGACTATGCATACACCTAAGAAGGACCCAGAAAGGCCCAAATATCTCACCTGTGGCAGACTTGAGACCCTGTACAAGCAGAAATTAAAGGACAAGGCAGAGCTGTAAACTCTGCTATAGTATTGACTGCTACAGTATTGACTCTGCTATAGTATTGACTCTGCTACGATACTGACTATGTACCCTAACATGCATAGAATCCCTTGGCAAAGACTAGGATATATACCTGCTAAGTGCATTTAAGGAAATTCTGTCCAATCATTAGTTGACCACTAGGCTGCTATCTTGGCAAAAGCATCAGTGGCCAGACATGACAGAGAACAAAGTTAATGTAATTTGTTCAGGGAAGTCATTGAACAAATAAATAACAACAGTTAAAACAACAAGAAACAGAAACAGCAACAATGTTGTTGGGAGGAAGAATTCAACTTGCAGAGTTGAATTCTTATTCATATTATTCATATTATTTAAAATGTCCAACTTTCAACAAAAAAATTACAAGATGTTCAAAGAGACTGGAACATAGGCCTATATACGGGGGAAAAACAGTCAACAAAAACTGTTCCTGAGGAAGCTCAGACATTGAATTTACTGGACAGACTTTTAAATCAGTTATTTCAACACATTCAAAGAACTAAGTAACACATTTCTAGAGAACTAAAGGGAAGTATAAGAGCAATGGCTCAAAAAATACAAAATATTAATAAAGATATACAGATTATTTTAAAATATTAGAAGTTATGCAGTAAAATATATAATAACTGAAATTAAAAATTTACTAGAAAGACTTAACAGCAGACTTGATCAGGCAGAAGAGAAAATCCACAAACTTTAAGATAAGTAAACTGAGATTATCTAGTCTAAGGAACAGAGAGAAAAAAACAAAGAAAAATTAAAAGGTCCTTAATGACTTGGAGGATGTACCAACATACTGATAATGGGAGTCCCAGAAAGAGATAAAAGAATGGGTCAGAAAGAATGTTTGAAGATATAATAGCTGAAAACTTCTTAAATTTGGAGAAAAACATTAAACTGCATAACCAAGAAGTACAAAAATTCAGATAAACTCTAAAGGATCTACACTTAGACACATTGTAATTGATCTATCAAAAATCAGACACAGAAGATTTTGAAAACACCAGGAGATAAGCAACTCATCAGATAAAATGGAGCTTCAGAAAGGTTAACATCTGACTTCTCATCCAAACTCAGGAGTCCAAAAGGAAGTGGGATAACATATTCAAAGTGCTGAAAATAAAATAAAAGAATGTCAAAATTTTTTTTGTCAAAAATTCTATATACAGCAAAGTATCCTTTTAAAATGAAAGACAAATTAAGATATCCCCGGATAAATAAAAGTGGAGAGAATTTTCTATTAACAGAACCACCCTGTAAGAAGTACTAAAGGAAGTCCTTTGGGACAAAATAAAAGGACAGTGTACAGTAACTTGAATCCATACGAAGAAATAAAAAGTAGAGGTAATTAAATAGGTAAAAGTAAGACAAAAGAAATATATTTTTTCTATAAATCTTTTATTATCTTATCTGATTTTAAAACAACTGCATAAATCAATAATTTATAATCATAATCAATGAACCTATGTTGAGATTATATTATAAAAAGATGTAATTTGTATGACAATAATAGTACAAAGAAGGAAGAAGAAACAAAGCTATACAGAGGCAAAGTGTAGATACTGTTGAAATTCGGTTGGGATTCATCTGAACTAGACTGTTAAAACTTTAGATGTTAATTTTAAGTTCCAGAGCAAGCAATAAGAATAACTAAAAAAAATAGCCAAGCAACAAGAAATTTAAAATGGCATACCCCAATATTTCTGACACAAAAAAGTCAGTAATGAAGGATCAAGAAGTACAAAAGTCATAGAGAAAGCAAATTTCAAAATGGCATGTGCAAATACTTACTTATCATGATTACATTAAGTGCAAATGAATTAAACACTATAATCAAAAGGCAGAGATTTGTCTCATAGATAAAAATATATGATTAACTTATATATTGTGTGTAAAAGACATACTTTATATTCAGAGACACAAATAGATTGTAAGTTTAAAAATGGAAAATTTTAGGTGCATATGTGTTACATATATTCTCTATTGTTGGGTGAAGTATACTACAGATGTCTATTAGAGCTCATTGGTTTATTGTGCTTTATAAGTCTTGTATTTCCCGTTTAATCTTTTGCCTAGCACTACTCATTGTTGACAGTGGAATATTATGGTTGAATTGTCTATTTTTCCTCCAGTTCTGTCAGATTTAAGTATTTCTGGTGCTGTGTTATGTTTTCCTGACGAATGGACCCTTTATCATTAAAAAAATCCCTCCTCTTTTCTGGTAACAATTTTGTTTCAAAGTCTATTTGATCAAATATTAGTATAGCCATTCCAGCTCTTTTAGCAAAGATTGAATGGTATATTTACATATGTAATCTTTATCAAAATTATAGTTGTTTTTTTTTCAGAAATTGACAAGTTAATCCTAAAATGTATACAGAAATGCAAAGTATCCAGGATAGCTAAAGTAAACCTTAAAAAGTTAAAGTACACACACTTCATAATTCCAAAATGTATTGCAAACTGTGGTAATCAAGAAAGATAGATAGATCAATAAAATAGAATTGAAAGTCCAGAAATAAACCCATACATCTATGGCCAATTGTTTTTTAACAAGGGGCACCAAGTCCATTCAGGGGGAAAGAATAGCTCTTCAGCAATACATACTAGGACAACTGAATTTCCATATGCAAATGAAAGAAGTTGAACTCCTACTTCACAACATACAGAAAAGTTAATTTAAAATGGATCAATGACTTAAATATAAGAGCTAAATCTATTAAAATCTTAAAAGAAAACAAATGAATAAATAATTAGTCACCTTGTATTAGCCAATTTTAAAAATACATACACTAGAAGCATACGCAACAAAAGAAAAGACAGATAAAGTGGACTTCCTCAAAGTCAAAAACTGTTGTTAAAATGAAAACAGCCCCTGAAGACTATAGGAAGATATTTGAAGATTATATATCTTAAAAGGCACACTTGTATCCAGAATATATGAAGAACTCTGGCAATTCAACAATTTAAAGAGGCAACCTAATTTTAAAATGAGCAAAGTATTTGAATAGATATTTCTCAATATAAGACATACAAATGGTTAACACTAACAAGCACATGACATGTTGCTCAACATAATTAGTCATTAGCAAACTGCAAATCAAAACGACAATGGGATACCACTTCACATCAACTAGGACAGCTATAAACAAAAAAGACAAGTGTGGTGAAAATGTGGAAACACTGGAGACCTCATACATTGTTTGTAGGAATGGCATTTCCTCAAAATGTTAAACATAGAGTTAATACTAGTCACAGCAATTCTACTCCTAGGTATATAGCCAAGAGAATTAAAACTGCAAGTTCACACAAAAACACAAAATCTTATACACAAATATTATACAGATAGCGTTATTCATAAGAGTCCAAAAGTGAAAACCGTCCAAATATTCCTCAATTAATGTATGGATTTTTAATGTGGTATATTCCTACAATAGAGTATCAATTGACAATAAAAATGAATGAAGTACTAATAATACATGCCTCGGCATATATGAACCCTGAAAATATTTTGCTATGTGAAAGAAGTCAGTCACAAGAGTTCCATACTGTATGATTTCATTCATATTAAATGTCCAAAATAGTCATATTTATAGAAACAAAGTTAATCAGTGTTTACCAGGGGCTGAGGAGAGGGATGGCAATTTATTGCTAATGCGTGTAGGTTTCTTTCTAGGGTGATGAAACATTCTGAAATTATTATAGATGATTATGATGGTTGTACAATTCTGTATGTATACTAAAAACCCGCTTAATTATATACTTCAAACAGATGAATTTTATAGTATGTGAATGATCTCAATAAAGCTGGCATTTCTAAAAGGTAACTAGCATAATATGAAGAACAATACATCATCTTAATAGATATGGAAAAAAATAATAAAATTCAAAACCCATTTAGGATTTTTTTAAAAGTGTTAGCAAACTACAAATAGAAAGAACTTCCTTAATTTGATCAAGAGTATCCTAAAATCCCTTCACCAAACATCATAATTAAAGGCGAAATATTGAAAACCTTCTCTCTGACATAGAAGAAACAGAAAGCACAATGACTGAAAAGAAGGAAATAAATTGTCATTATTTTAGATGACATGATTGTGTACTTAGAAAATTCAAATGGATTTACAGACAAACTATAAAAATTGTTGAGTGATATATCAAATTTCTTGGATACATAAAACAGAAAATAAAGGAAAATTTTAAAACATATAATTTACAATAACATCAAAACACCAGAGACCACAAATAAATCTAAGGGAAGATGTGCAAAATTTCTATGGTTAAACCTGTAACATGTAATTGAGAGAAATTTTAAAATGCCTCACTGAAAATACTTACTTAAATATTACCATAGTATATCATTGTTATGGTTGGAAAACTCACTGTTGTAAAGAAATTTTCCTGAATTTGATCTATAAATTTAATGCAGTCCCAATTTAAAAACAAAACAAAATGAAAACAGCATTTGTGGAAATTACGCAGTGATTTTAAAATTTGTATTAAATGCAAAGGGCCAAAAATAGTCAATCTTTAAGAAGAACAAAGATAGAGGACATATAATATTCAATATAAAGATGCTATAAAACTATAGTAATCCAGATAGTGTGGTATTGTCTTAATTCTATTCTGTCAATTAGAGGGTTCAAAAATAGATATACATGTAATTACTCACTTGATTGATAGCAGCAGTGATATTACAGAGCAGAGGGAAATATTGTCTGCTAAATAATTAAATGGTGGTGAGTCAATTGAATATACACATAGAAAAAAATTAATTCCTATCTTTTACCTTTCACCATGCACAAAAATTAATTCCAGAATTATAGTAGATGTAAAACTGAATGCCAAAACAATAAAGATTCTAGAAGAAACATAGGAGAAAAACTTCTATGTTTGGGGGTAAGCAAGCATTTCTTAAGACACAGGAAAAAAAAGACACCGAAGAAAAGATTGATAATATGGACCCATTAAAATTAAGACCTTCTATTCCATCATAGATGCTAATAAGAGTAGAAAGGCAAGCCATAGGGCATGAGATCTTCGCAATACATATATCCAACAGATGACTTGTATCCAGAATTCATACAAAGCTACAAATTTAGGCCAAAAAGACAGACCATCAAAAAACAGGCAAAATATTTGGACAGGTATTTCACAATACTCCCATCAAAATTGTTAAAATGAAAAAGACTGACAATGCTAAGGATTGGGAAGGATTTGGAGCAACTACAACTTTCGTAAGGAGCTAGTAAGAGCATAAATTCGTACAACTACTTTAGAAAACTTTTTTGTTGAATAAATACAACCATATTCAATTAAAGACATGCACAAGAGGCTAGGAATGGTGGCTCATGCCTGTAATCCCAACACTTTGGGAGGCTGAGGTGGGTGGATCACGAGGTAAGGAGTTCAAGACCAGCCTGGCCAACATGGCAAAACCATGCCTCTACTAAAAATACAAAAAGTACCCGGGCATGATGCCGTGTGTCTATAATCCCAGCTACTCGGGAGGCTGAGGCAGGAGAATTGCTTGAAGCCAAAAGGCAGAAGTTGCAGTGAGCTGAGATCATGCCACTGTACTCCAGCCTGGGTGGCAAAGCAAGTCTCTGTCTCCAGAAAGAAAAAAAAAAAAAAAAAAAAAAGACATGCACAAGAATTGTAATAGCATCACTGTAATAGCTGAAAATTGGATACCGCTCAAATGTCCATCAACAGTGGAATGGAAAAATATATTTTTGTTTCAATCATATATTAGAATGCTATATAACAATGAGAATGAATGAACCACAATATGAAGATATAATTAATTTCTTGAACATAATGCTGAGCAAATGAAGACAGGTTTTAAAAAGTTACATATTGTATAATTTGCATTTATATGAAGTTCAGAAGTAAGCAAATCTAAGGTGATAGAAGTAAGGATAGAGGTTTCTTTTGGAAGAGTGAGATACGACAGGCAGGGGATTTCTGGGGTATTGAAGGCATTTCTGGGGATGTTGTTAATATTCTGTTCCTTGATCTGGGTTCTGGTTACATGGATCTTGTTACTTGGTTAAAATTTATCAAACTGTACACTTATTATTTATATCCATTCCTGTATAAATGGCATACTCAAATAAAATCTTCTAAAAATGAAATGAAACACAGACACCTACGTTGCTTTCCATTTTCCTGCTGAGGCGAGAAGCAAATTCTGCTGACGTTGCTGCTTTCAGTATGGTTTCTAAACTGGGAGCATTTGAGGAAATCCGGCCAGGAGTAATTCACCATCCCCAGGACTGATTCACAGCCTTCTTTGGCAGCCTCACAGAAGGACCTACAGGGCAGAAGTCCATGACTAAAAAAAAAAAAAGAAAAGAAAAAATAAAGAGAAAGGTGAAAATTAATGTCTTTACAGAATAGGTTTTGAAATAATAGTGAAATTAAAATTAGCCCCTGTGTTGTGATATTATCTTAATTTATACTTACTATAGTCAGCAACTTAAATTTTTACGTTCAGTCCTATGACAGTGATTTTAGCCACTCTATTGTCTTGATTCTAGAAGAAATAGCTAGATCTACACCATCTATTTCTTGCAGGAGCATTCATCAATAATTTGTTTAATATTTACTGGGCTAAAATATACAGTTGTCAGCCTAAAAGAGCTCTATTTAATATCAAAAGGGAAAATTAACATGGAAACGAAGGCCCTCAAATTGCAAAGGCAGAAGTAGGTCAAAATATGTTATTCTTGTACTTTTATCTTCCCTTTGAGAAATTCAAGCATCTCTGAGTAGCAGCAGAGAGTAAGCTGTTCCATTATTAACTTCCCCAGTCTCCCTAGAAAAGGAACATTATACAGACGAGTGGCAACTTGGACCTTGTACAGTTATTTATCTTTTCAGATTTCTAGTTTGTCATATGCAACATAAAAAATAAGGCAAACAATTATCTGTTAATAGTATGAGTAATGATGCCCCTGGAGCTTATCTTTATTCACTTGACATGCCATCAAACAGTCCTAGATCCACAGCTCTGTGGATGGAGATAGGATACTAACAAAGTCAAGGCCATGGACTTGTTTCCTTACAGACCCAGGTAATTGTTTCTACTTTACAGCTAAAGGCTGCATCTCTCACCCTGGCTGGTCAATTGCTAAAGGCATTTCAAATAGTTTTAAGGAAACTGGGAAAGAAAATACCCGGTTCAGTTAAACCAAAGCATACACTTCACAAATATAGGGCCAATAAGATATCACAGAATCTCAGAATATTAGATATGTAACAAACCTTAAACAATACCTTATTCAAATCCTTCATATGAGATAGTTCCAGGGAGATTCTAGGATGGATTTGAGGTCAAACAACTCCCACTGGCAGAAGCAGGAATAGAATCCTGGTGGTTCAAGTTTCAGGACACATTCTACCTACTCTTCCTGTCTCTTCTCTTGTAAGGACCTAATAGCTGGGCTTTTAAAACTCCTTGATCAAATAAGCACATTTACAATACCCCATTCATACTTCTATAGATTACAAAAATATAAGGGGATATGCCACCCATTGAGATCAAATGAAACTAATAGGGTCTGTAAAATAATGTTAAGGGAGAGATCTTTGTGCATAAAAACGGAAAAAGGGAACTCAACATTCAGATAAAAATATTTTACCTTCCTCTCAGAAAGTCATCTTAAAACTGAATATCTTTTAGAATACTGATCGTCATATAATTGTCTACATACATTAATACGTAACCAAATTCAATAGTGAAGATGTTGAAGAAGAGGTTTTGTATTTGAAAGATTTAGCTTCAGCATATAAAATATGAATTCATTCAGGCAAGTTTATTGGTATAAAGAAGACACCTGAAATATATTAGATATTTCTAGGACTAAGAAAGGATCACTTAAATAACACTGTTTTTCAATATTTCCTGCCTGTCCTGAATCTTATCTCAGAGAAGTTAGCAAATATATTTTCTCAAATAAAATTAAGATACACAGTTAAGGAATGTGGAGAATATAAAATTACTACATGCAGTTAATTATGTTCGCCAGGCGCTGCTCTTAGTGCCACACATGCATCACCTCACTGATTTCTCAGAACAGGATGAGTAATAGGTGTTATTACTCATCCCCAATATACAAATAAGGAAACTGAAGCACAGAAAAATAAGACATTTGTCCAAGTTCACTGAGGGAATGAGGGTCAGAGCTGGGATTAGAACTTGGGCAGATTGACCCAGGATCTATTCTATTTACTACTGTACTACAAGTAAGTACTAATTTCATGAATGCATGTCTTGCAAGCACAATGGAAATCTTTTTTTTTTTTTTTTTTTTTAATGGAGCCTGGCTTTGTTGCCCTGGCTGGACTGCAGTGACACCATAGGCTCACTGCAAGCTCTGCCTCCTGGTTTCAAGCAATTCTCCTGCGTCAGCTTCCCGAGTAGCTGGGATTACAGGAATGCGCCACCTCGCCCGGCTAATTTTGTATTTTTAGTAGAGACGGGGTTTCGACATGTTGGCCAGGCTGGTCTCAAACCCCTGACCTCAGGAGATCTGCCCACCTTAGCCTCCCAAAGTGCTGGGATTACAGGCATGAGCCACCGCACCCAGCCGAGAGTGCAAATCTTGATATGCACTTTGTGAATGGCACCATCATATACATTATGGGTGAGATCTCCATTTTACAAAAGCCTACAAATATGCATTGAATCAGTATTTGTCAGGGGCTAAGGAACACAAGAAGAGGGTAAATACATTTCTGCTTTCTTCACTAGGTGTGAGCCAACCCACAGTAAAGCTATAAAACAAGCTAGGCTTGTCATTGGTGTTCCTTCTTTGCCTCCTAGTTCTTGACCAAGGTCCCAGGGTCCCAATGCCATTGAGATCACCCCGATGCCAGCACTCCACCTAGATGGCCATCTCTACCAGAGTGGTTGAAACATATTATTCCCTATCCTCAATCAAAACAGCACTCCCAATTACAGCTAATCTCAATTAGGCTTTCAAATAAGAAAATAGATGAAAAAAACACAGAATAATGCATAATAATAAATGAACATTTAACCCTCCCAGAGATTTTTGCATCATTAAAAGAAGTCTGTTTACTGCAGTAATGGATCTCTAACTGATGAAACTCCAGATACCATTTAAAGGGGAAAAAAATATTCAACATTTTTTGAAGATGAGAAAGATGTCTGCAAACTGAATAACACTCTGGAGCCCAATTCTCCCAAGTGGTTCCTGGACCTTTCCTCATTTCTGAACTGACTTATTTTATTTTATTTTTTTTAATCATTCTACATCTTTTCTTAGAATCTTCTAGGGTAACAAAAATGAAGTTTCATGCAGGAGGCCAGCAGATTGTTTTCAAGTTCTAAAGTTAAGTCTTTAATTCAGAAATGGAATCATTGTCATTGACTCTTATGGCGGTCATTTTCTACAGGAAAGCCTCAGTCTACCACCTTGCAACTTTCACATGGCCACTCCTCCACTGCTGAATCTTGGGCCAATAGCTCACTCATACTAAAATCAGTTTCCTCATTTGAAAATGAGGATTTTGGAAGAGCTGGAGTTTGGATCATTTTTCATAATCCTTTTACTGCTAACATTCTGTAAGTCAAAATTCATTCTTTAAGGCAATGTTTCTCTGAGGAGCACTGGTAATCCCACCAGCTTTGCTAAATTTCAAAAGGTAACAGGCATTTTTCTCAAGATTTGTTCTGGGAATATGTAGAGACATTAAAATACCATTAGGCCCTCCATTCTAAAATAGGGCCTAAGAAAATGTCTACAGTGTTTCCAAATAGTTCTCTTAAGAGGTGTAACCAACTGAGACCCATAAGCTTTAAATTGCTGGACCAAGATATATGTGAAATAGTGATGGTGTATTAATAACTAGCAACACTTTCAAACAGTGAGCAAAATGAGGAGTCATTTGTTCTTGCATTGCATAAAATTCAACTGCTTATGGAAGGTTGAAGCATTTTGCTTTTCATCACATAGAACAGTGTGGTGAGACAGGCCACACTATTTTGGAATATGTGTCCATATCCAAGCAACGAACAGATTGATGACTTTAAAACAGTGCCCTACACAGGGAAGGAGTCCACTTTAGCTATCTAAAAACTACTTTAGAAAGAATGCTTATTTTAAATTGATGTCTGAAGTGCATTTGGTGTTGTGCAAAAGTACCTAGTACATTTCAACTAAAGTTAAAGCAGAAAGCTCTTATACCTCCTCTATAATTATTTGTTCAAACATTTGATAACTGTATAAATAATACTACTATATAGTCACAGTGAAGTTTTTATGGTGTTTTCACTAGGAAGGGTGTTGTAAAATTATTTATCTACCAAAACTGTACAATTTATCTATAAAATATTAGAGAATTTATCTTCAAATAATTTTGTTATAGTATATATACAAATTAGTATATACATTTTATCTGTAAAAAACAAGTTCTGATAAGGACATAACATTTAAATTATGAAATAAGTCAGCCATAAGGCAGGCTTATATGGTTAATGGATTTTAAGTTTTATAAATCACTTTTCTCTTAACTTTTTATTTTGAACTACTGTTAGACTTACAGAAAAGTTATAAAAATAGTACAGAAAGTTTCCATATATCCTTCATCCAGACTCCCCTAAGGTAAACATCTTACATAACTATAGTATAATTATTAGAACCAAGAAATTAGCATTGATACAATACCTTTAACTAAACTAAGGACCCTATTTGAATTTTGCCAGGATCTCCATTTAGGATCCCACATTGCATTTAATTGTCACTTTTTACTTTTGGCAAATAAACTAATCTTTAAATATATTGGGAAACTCAGAATTTAAAACTCTTTTTTCATGAGAGAAAAAGAAAAAAAAAAAAACAGAATCTTTGTGACAGGTGGACTTTAAGATGGACCCAATGATCTCTGCTTCCTGGTATTCATGCCCTGTTTAATGCCCTTCTCTGGCATGTAGGTTGCCTGAGTGATTTGCTCCCAATCAACAGAAGGTAATGGAATGTCAATTTCATCATTAGTCTACATAAGATTATGACTTCTGTCTTGCTAACAGACTCTCTGCCTTACTGCCTTTGATGAAGCAACATGTCATATTGAGGAGACCCACATGGCAAGGACCTGAAGGTTGACTCTGGCTAATAGACAGCTAGGAACTAAGACCCTCCAACCAAAGCCTTTAAGGAACTGAAGTTCTCCCAAGAATCACATGAGCTAAGTTCTTCCAAGAATCACATGAGCTTGGAAGTTGATCCTTCCCAAGTCAAGCCTTCAGATAAGACCCCAACCCTGCCAATATCTTTATTTCACCTATATGACAGACCCTAAAGCAGAGGACCTGGCTGGGCCACTCCCAGATTTCAGACCAACAGCAACTGTGTAATAATATAAGTGTATTGCTTTAAGCTGATAGGTTTATGGCAGTTTGCAATATATAACTAACACACTTTTCTTGACACATCACATTGTCAAAGGCATGCTACTGAGTTTGATACCCTATTCATTGACAAGACTCACCCAATAATCTTTTTAAAGATACATTCCTAAATTTGTCTTTGTTATGCTGAGCTGTTCAGTGAAAAATACTCACAAAATCAGTCACAGGCAGCTCCCAGAGCTGCAGACCTTACTTAGTCGTGAAAAGAATGTTAATGCTGGAAGGATCTTCCAAGATAATCTACTCCCATTTTCTCCTTTTGCATTATGAGGAAATTGAAGCCTAAACAGATTTCATAGCCAAATACTGTGACTCCAGCCCAGTGCTCCCAAATATCTTGCCTATCTGACCTCCTTGCACAATCCATGAGCAACAGATAACACAGGAACATAAATCAACAAATGACAACACTACTGGAAAACCCAAATAATAATAGATGGCTTGTTCTCTCTATGATAAGCGAACAGCATTGGCTTCCTATGTCAGCATATTCTGTGACCTCAAGAGACCATATAAGAGGTTAGGCTTAGTAGGGTATGAGAGAAACAGGAAAGAGGCTTCTTTGGTTTCTACTCCACTAAATGTGGGCATGGAAAGCTGTGCAAGGGAATTTTTATATGTGTCATTGTCTCCCATCAGAAGATAAATAATTCAAGCAGTTGGGGTATTTTTTGGTCACATTGGTCTGACTCTAAAATCCAGGAGTGTGTCAACCTTTTTCTTCATTTGTAAGAGTCATCTTACCAGAAAAGAGGTGAGCCACTAAAGCAGGTTCACTGCAGAATGTTTAATGAAAGGGCTCTGATCTCCTACAGAATGAAAAGGTACAGGCAGGGTTTAGATAAACCAACATGGGGTAGTACAGTAGGCTGCTGCAGGGAGCTGTTAGCACTCTAGGTTTAAGAGACAAGGGGAAAGAGAATTTTCTGGAACTTGGAGATAGTTGTATGGGGAAGGCTGCTTGATAGGGGTTGTGGCCTCTTCCAGTGAGTAGGCTGCAGTCAACCCATGTAACCTGGCAGAAAGACAACCAGGGGATCACTACCCAAACTGCCTATCCTCCTACACTCTGATCTCATGTTGGTGGCTTCCACTGGTTGAATCCAACAGGAAGCTAGAAAGTAGCCACTGTTAAAGCAGTCTCTCCTGGGAAGAGTTGGGATGGGAGAGAGTGGAAAGTAGATATGGAGAAGTAAATAAGAAACAGCCAGCACAAAGCTGCATGCCTTGCACCTAGTGAAAGCTCAGCAAATACTTGTCAAGGGATGAAACACAGTGGTGTGTGAGCAGATAAACTATGATTAGCTTGACATCTGGTAGGAGTGTTTACACCACAAGAATCAGCAGATTCTACAAATAATGGTTTTGTTAGTCTGTTTTTTTCTTTCTCAGGGATCCAGTTTACCAGCACACCACTGAATAAAAGTCTAAATCACATTATCTACTACAGAAGGAAAGTTGTTTTCATTTCCACTCAAAAGAAAATTACTGCCATGAACTTCTTGAATCAACATAAGAAATGATCTCAATATTAACTCCTCCACCACTTCTACCACTCCTCCTTCATATACATTATTTTTTCGGGCAGTATAGCTCAGGGGTAGAGCATTTGACTGCATATGCACTATTTTTTTGGTGGTAATATCATCTATCTAAGTCTCCAAGTCCAAAAGCCTTCCAGTCAACTTAGCCATTCATATGCAAATAATCACTAAATACCGCCAATATGACTTCCTAAAAATCCTTCAAATCCATTTTCCCTTCTCTCCCATTTTATTTTCTAGAAAACTGAAGCCAGCTGTACTCTCTCTAATACACGGTGCATCTGGCTGTCACTCCACCTGAATTGCCTTTTTTCCCCCACCTTGTTTACATGGCAAATTTTTCTTCTTCCTCCAAAATTAATTTCAGCAGTTACCTCCTCCCTGCTAGTAGCCTTCCCTAATAATGCCAGATAAGATGAATTCCTCCCCTTTCTCTGTGTTAGCTCCATGCCTTGTAAACTGATCACATTTTACAGCAATTTAATTGTGTTTATGTCTGGTCCTCTATTACGCTGATCTTATTTGTAAGAGTCATCTTGAAGACAGTAGTATGTATTATTCATTTCCATAACCCAGCATCTAGCAGTGTGCCTGGCACATTATAGGCACCAATAAGTGTTTGCTAAAGGAATAAATTGATAATTTTCTGGGTATCTTTGTTGAATAAACTGATACCAGAAGCTGAGATAGAGCTAGTTCCCAGTAAGACCCTCTATCCCTCCCTTACATCAGGCCCCCCCAACTAACACTCCTTACCTTGGCAACAGTAACTGCTTGCAGTACTGATCCCATCATGACCTCTTTTTCCACTTCAATCAATTACGACATGATGCTCAGTATATCTGGCTCTCCCTCACCTCCCAGACTTCCAGATCCTCATGGATCAAATGTAAGCTTTGCAGTAAGTTTTCCTGAGCAACATTGCCTAAAACTGCACCTCTTATCACCATATTCCCACCCTCCCAAAGCTCTCCATTCCCCTGCTTTGCTATTTTCATTGCACTTAGCACTATCCACTAAATGAATATTTATTATCTGTCTATTTATTTGCTTACTGCCTATCTCTCACCGACATGACATAAGCTCCGTGAAGCCAAGGATATTTGTTTATTTCATCTGCAGCTCTATCCCTGCTGTGCACAGTCAGCACTCCACAATTATCTGTTGAATAAGTAAATGAATCACATGCAGAGGTGATTCCTGTCTGAGATAAAGCTGTCAGTAGCAAAGTTGGGAGGGGAACTTAACTCCCAACTTAATGGGGTATACAAAAGCTCACACTACCTGCCCACGAGGTCCCCTCCACTTCAGGTCAGCAGGTTCTACATGCACTATTCAACCTTTAAATAATGCCCATATAAGTTAAATGTCAGTAAAACTGTCATAAATGAAAAGCCTACACAGACTGAGGGTCTTGTTTGTTATGCCAATAGTAGTGTGTCACTCTTAAAATAGAGAAACTTAGAAAATACTAACAGATAAACACAGTTTGAATTAAGATGGGCATGAATAATGTAAAAATGACACAGCCACTCTGAAAGAGAATATAAAATTCCATTCTCTTTTAACCAACACATTCCTGATTCTCATTAATATCTGGCATACTTACCAGGGCCCAGAGGATGAGAGATTAACACATCACAGAAGAAATGTGCAATTGTTTAATTATTTTGCAGCTGTTTTGATTTTTTTTACACATTATGAAATGGTGCCATAAATATGGATATTCAAATGAATAACAAGTATTATTTATAGATTCTAATCAGAGCCACATAATTATCAGGGGAACCCACCCCCAATATTTCAACATAGATTCTTTCTATTTTCCCTAAGAGTCAGCTGGTCTAAGAAATAAAGAGAAAGAGTACAAAGAGAGGAATTTTACAGCTGGGCCTCCAGGGGTGACATCACATATCTGTAGGTCCGTGATCTGTAGTACCCCCTGAGCTGCAAAACCAGCAGGTTTTTATTAAGGACTTTAAAAGGGGAGGGCGTATACAAACAGGGAGTAGGTCACAAAGATCACATACTTTAAAGGGCAATAAAGATCACAAGGCAAAGGGCAAAATTAGAATTACTGATGAGGGTCTATGTTCAGCTGTGCACATACTGTATTGATAAGCATCTTAAACAACAAGAAACAGGTTTCGAGAGCAGAAAACTGGTCTGACCTCAATTTTACCAGGGCGGGATCTTTTCCCCACCCTAAAAACCTTGAGGGTACTGCAGGAGACCAGGGCATATTTCAGTCCTTATCCCAACCACATAAGACAGACACTCCCAGAATGGCCATTTATAGACCTCCCCCTAGGAATGCATTCCTTCCCCAGGGTATTAATTATTAATATTCCTTGCTGGGAAAAGAATTCAGTGATATCTCTTCTATTTGCATGTCCATTTATAGGCTCTCTGCAAGAAGAAAAATATGGCTCTATTCTGCCTGACCCTACAGGCAGTCAGACATTATGGTTATCTTCCCTTGTTCCCTGAAAATCGCTGTTATTCTGTTCTTTTTCAAAGTGCACTGATTTCATATTGTTCAAACACACGTTTTACAATCAATTTTTACAATAGTGGTCCTGAGGTGATGTACATTCTCAGCTTAAGACGATAACAGGATTAAGAGATTAAAGTAAAATAGGCATAAGAAATTTTGAGAGCATTATTGGGGAACTGATAAATGTCAACGAAATCTTCACAATTTATGTTTCTCTGCCACAGCTCCAGCTGGTCCCTCCATTCGGGGTCCCTGACTTCCCCCAACACATAATACCAATGAATTATTGAGGAGAAAGGTACTGCACAGAGCTTGATGAAATGTGTGTGCTTGTGACACTGTCAGTAACATGACAAGGCATTTTTAGATATATTTTATCTGTCATGGCCTGATTCTCTAGCTTTACATCTTTGTAAAATGAAAGTAATCAGAATTATATGACAGTATCTTACCTATGCTTTGAGCCATTTTGGCTCATAAAATGAAACCTCATCTATCACTTCATATTTTATATATAATACTAAAAAAGCAACTAAGTCACCAGTGTTGTATGATGTTGAAAAGGGAACTTTGCTACAACCAGCCACCTAAACAGCCAGGTTGCCAGAACTCATGTACCTGACTGCTGTTTCCAGGTTAGCAGATAAATTCAGGAAAGTAAGCAGCAGATGACTTTCAGAATATTTCTTTGGTAACAGCAACAATGCTCATCCTTTTTGCTTGACTACTGATCTATATACATTTTTAAAAACTATAAATATGAAAATATTTAAGTCCTTAATGTTTCCATTTATTCCGAAATGTGAAACAATTTGGGATATATGTAACTTAACACCTAGAGCCTGAAATTCTATTTTCTACCATGAACTGTTTAAGCAAAGACCAATCCACCCAAGACACAGAGGGGTCAAGCAGATGACATAGCTCCTCCCCAGGGTGATACCCTTTAAATAGTTGTTTAATATTTATTTGGGTGAGAAACTGAGATTCGCATTGAAGAGAAACAGGACTTTAGGTACCAGGGTCCCAATTTGCAAACTCAACTTAGTAAACCAGAAGTCCTGCAGTTAACTTGGCCCATTCTTTCTGAAGGCAGTTAGGTGGCCAGTTGTTGCTACTGGATATGATCCATCATATGTCAACACCATGCCCCCCAAAACCTTCAAGAAGATTCTCTGATTAGTATTTCAAAGCAAACATAAGAGTGTTTTTGAGAAAACCTATGCCAAATTTAATTTTCTTCATCTTGTTTCACGAGTTTTTAGAGTTCCTTATTAATCAGTGCCTTGGGCAACTGTAAATGGACCTGCCTCTCAACCCAATGAAAAACCAATTAACCTTAGGATGCTGGATTCCTTACCCTAGTGTCTCCAGTAAGTTCTCATCAGTTGGTTTAAATACCTCCAGTAATAGCAAACTCACCATTTCCTGAGATGACAATTCTATATTTACACAAGTTTATTATCCATAAAATTCTTCCTTTAGCTAAGTAGGAATTTACTCCTCAATGGCTTTCAATTACTAGTTCTATTAATATGTTTGCCCTATGGAAGAACACAGAAAAAGTATGCTCCGCCTTCCATCTCATGGCCCAGAAACATTTGAGAATGGCCATGGTACGCCCTCAGAAGTTCACACCCCCAGTTCCCTCAAGGATTCTTCACATGAACACATTCTCAATCGCTATTCTCGTCAGTATCCTCTTGACATTTTATTGTTGTTTTCTTTCTGTTCTTTATATAAACTTTAATGCTAAAATTTTCAATTAGAAAGTCTTTTTAACTGAGTACATATGAGTTAATACTAAGAAGAAGCACAGAGCTGCCAAGCCAGTCTTCAGGCACAATCTAGTGATTCCTTATCCATTAGGTCCAGGATTTTAACAGTGATGGAGAAGTGAGAGTTAATGTAATATCTTTTAGCTGGTTATTCTGCCAACCAGATCATCAGTGTTGCCTGATTTTAAAAAGAAGCTCAGGAGCTTCAGAAAGAAGCTAAATCATCTCTGGAAATATTATCCAAGTCACCTTAAAGTTTCAATTCCTTTAAAATATATACAAAATTTGATTTAAGCAAAATTTTAGGAACATATAAATTATACAAAAGTGTAGTACAACTATAGTCAACATATTTTGAACTCTCATTAACCTAGACATTTAGGAGGATTCCTTGATTGAAGAGTTCATTTATTCCTTTACTTAAATATTTAATGAGCACCTGCTATGTGCTGGGCAGTGTTCTGAACAATGGGTATACAATGGTGTGCAAAGTCAACAAGTTCTCTGCCACTGTGGAGCTTATAAAGTAAGAGAGGCAATAAACAGGCAAAAGGGGATATAACTGTGCCATGGTGAAAGATAACAGGCCCTATTGAGTATGATCAGAGATTTCTCTGCAGAGATGTCTTCTGAAAAGAGGGCTTAGTGTAAGGAGAAAGATGCTACCAGGTAAAAGGAACATTATATGCAAAGGAAGCTAGAAAGAGGTTGGCATTTTTGAGAGGTAGAAAGGAAGGTCACTGCAACTGGAGCCAGGTCTATGACACTAGAGAAGCAAAAAGGGCTTCAGAAACTATGGCAGGGACTTAAAACTGGCAATGGACAGAGCTATGCTTTGAATCAAATGTAATCTGCCCCCAAACTTTCAAGCGCATTCTCTGCAGTTGCCAGATGAAATTCTTTAATCTTCAGTGAACACACACAATATAAAATTTGGGTAACAGTATGGTGTTTTTCAAGAAGCTCATTTGAGGAAACTCATTTGGTTCTCACTGAAAACCTACAAGGATTAAGTACACTAAAGAAAACTGTAGTATACTATGGAAAATTAAGTACACGACAGAAAACATGTAGTTCCCATGCTTCAGGTGAAATTTTTAATCTCAGTCATGTTGCTACGTAAATTTTTTATATAATTGCTCTAGATATTAAGAATATTTGTTTAGGACCTAGTGGCAAATCAATATGTCAGAGGGAAAAATAAATAACTGACACATGAAATTCTTAAAGTTAAAATCTTATTTCAGGAGCATGGAATATATCTGCAATGTATTGGAACATACAAGCAAGCTAGAGATAATCTGCTAGGTCTCCTCCATTTCAATTAGCCTGTTTTGCAGTACATAGTATGTACATTTATTAAAAGCAGACACAGTCTAAAGGAGAAACTGTCAAACCTCATTGTTATAACATACACAATAGTTGATGAGAATCTGAGGTCTCAAAGGAATCAGGTTAAAAATTATAACATTTACACATACCATTACAATACTTTTAAATTAAGTTTTAGATAGTATTAAGTAGGTATTGTCTCTAGGATGAAACACAAGCAAATCTTCATTATTTGGTTAGCAGAGGAAATTAGTATGATGAATGATCCAAAATAATGAAATATAAAAGAAAACTATATTTGATGTTAGAATTTTTTTATAATACATTTTACTTCTCTGAACTCACTTTGCTTATTAAAATTTAGCTTGCAGATCCCACACATACACTAAGTGACAGCAAGAAGCATTGGTCTGAAAGTGCAATTATAAAATTAAATATAATAATAAATGCAGGGCCGGGAGTGGTGGCTCACAGCTGTAATCCCACCACTTTGGGAGGCTGAGATGGGTGGATCACTTGAGGTCAGGAATTAGAGACAAGCCCGGATATTGTGGTGAAACCTCATCTCTACTAAAAATACAAAAATTAGCCAGGCACGGTGGTGGGCGCCTGTAATCCCACCTACTCAGGAGGCTGAGGCAGTGAGAATTGCTTGAACCTAGGAGGTGGAGGTTGCAGTGAGCCAAGATCGCACTCCAGCCTTAGCAAGAGAGCGAGACTCTGCCTCAAAAAATAATAATAATAAATGCAATAATAAAAAATAAAATAAGTCCCCAAAGGATACTTGAAAATTAACATAATAATGGATATCATTTTCCATTAAAATAGAAAGTAAAAAATTACCGTATTAGCACACTTATCAGGTCAGGGGAAAAGCAAATTGTACCTAAAAGTGCCCTGAAAATTGTAAGTAGCTTAAGTAAAATTTTACAATATTCAAGTAGAGATTGAATTACAATCAGGATAATGATCGAAATGAATTTAGAGACTCCTGGAACCTGAATGAACTTTATTTTATTATCTTATTTATGTGTATACAAGAGCCTATAGAGAAATTAAAGCAAAGAGATGTAAGTGAAATTATGAAAAATTAAGCAGAAATGGAACTGACATCTAGCTCCAGAAGCCCTATGTAGTCTACCTAGTTTTGTTTTAATCCGTATAGTATTCTACATTCTTTGCAATCCTTCAATACTTAGAATACTTACCATATGTTAGCAATACTTATTTTATTAATAAATAATATTAATAAGTAACTGATAATTAATAATATAATTAATAAGTAATACTTAGACTATGTCAGGAATGCTCATTTATTAATAATTAACAAATGATAAATTAATATTTTCAGAGTAATTAATACCTTATAATTAGTTAATAATTATTAATGAATAACCTTCATATTTCACTAGTACTACCTGTCCTTTTCAATCCAGTATTTTATAACTGTTGATGATGTTTCTTCGTAAGAGCCAGGCACTGTTCCAAGCATGCTTTATTACTTAATCCTCATACTAACTTTGTAAAGTAAATACCACTACTATATCCATATCACATAAGAGGGGGCTGCTGCATTTGCCTTCAGAGCTTGCTTTCTCAACCACTACTGTGTGTTGAATGGTGGTCTCCCAAAAATATGTTCATGTCCTAACTCCTGGAACCTGTGAATATTATCTTATTTGGAGAAAAGGTCTTTGTGGATGTAATAAGAATCTTGAGATGAAGATGTCATCTTGGATTGTATGGGTGGCCACTAAATTCAATGACAAATGTCTATATGAGAGCCAAAAGAGGAGAAGACATAGACATACAGAGGAGAACACCATGTGAAGGCAAAGACAAACCAAGAGTGATTTGGCCATAAGTCAAAGCACATCTGAAACCACCAGAAGCTGGCAAAGGAAGGAAATGAATTCTTTCTCGAGCCCCAGAAGAAGGGGATGGCCTTGCCAGACTTTGGAATTCAAGCCTCCAAAGCTGGAAGAGAATAAATGTCTGTGTTTAAGCCACCCAGATTTTGTAGTCATTTGCTATGGCAGCCCTAGGATATGCTCACAACCACCGTATTATACTACTGCAGTCTAGGAACATAAAGGGCCTCTTCACTACCACCCCATATCTTCATTCATGGGAAAAGCCTAACAGCTCTTCTCTCTCTTCATACTGTGAAAACACCTGCAACTGATAGTTTACAACAAAACATTTTCCTGAATGCCACTGGGTAACAGTTCTTTAGTTACTTCTGCAATTCAGAATCTACTGTTTTTATCCTACCTCAACACTATAGCAATGCAGGCTTTTTCCAGTTAAAATAATAAATGCTTTTTCCCTATTTTGGGCATATTTTATACATTAATTAAATCAGTACAAGTAACATGGAATTTATTTGCACTTCAAAATGCAATTCAAAGGGGACAGTAAAACTGATGCCACAGAAATACAAAGGACCATGAAGACTAGTATGACAATTATATGCCAATGAATTAGATAACCTAGAAGAAATGAATAGACTCTTTGACATGTACAACCCACCAAGATTAAATTATGAAGAAGCAGAAACTATTAACAGACTAATAAGGAGTATGGAGATTGAATTAGTAATAAAAGTCTCCCATCAAAGAAAAGCCCAGGACCTGATGGCTTCACTGCTAAATTCTATGAAACATTTAAAGAAGAGCTAATACCAACTCTTCTTAAACTCTTCCAAAAAATTGAATAGGAGAGAATGCTTCCAAACTCATTATTCTGACACCAAAACCAGATAAAAGCAAGACAAAAACAAACAAACAAACAAAAAACTGCAGGCCAATATCCCTAATGAACATTGATGCAAAAATCCTCAGCAAAATACTATCAAACAAAGCTCAAACGCACATTCAAAAGATCATTCACCATGATCAAATGGGATTCATCACAGGTATGAAAGGGTGGCCCAA
Organism: Rhinopithecus bieti; assembly: GCF_001698545.2. Lineage (NCBI taxonomy): Eukaryota > Metazoa > Chordata > Mammalia > Primates > Cercopithecidae > Rhinopithecus > Rhinopithecus bieti. The sequence goes on along the minus strand of NW_016805471.1, from coordinate 62,003 downwards.
CATAAGCAAATCAATAAACATGATACATCACATTAACAGAATGAAGGACAAAAACATATGATCACCTCAACAGATGCAGGAAAAGCATTTGACAAAATTCAACATTTATTCATGACAAAAATGCTCAACAAATTAGATTTAGAAGGAAAGTACCTCAACATAATAAAGCTGTTAACATCATACTCAATATACAAAATTTAAAAGTTTTCCTCTAAGATCTGAAATAAGACAAGGATACCCACTCTCATCACTTTTATACAACATAGCACTAGAAATCCTGGTTAGAGCAATTAGGCAAGAGAAGGAAATAAAAGCCATCCAAACTGGAAAGAAAGAAGTTAACTTGTCCCTGCTTGCAGAAAACACTGACCTTACATATATAGAAAACCTTAAAGAAAGCCCTAAAGACTACACATGCACACACACACACATACACACACAAAAAATCTGTTAGATCTATAAACAAATACAGTAAAGTAGCAGAATACAAAAATCAATGAAAAAATCAGTAGGGTTTCTATACACACACAGTAAACTGAAAAATATATATATGTATGTACTATATATAATATATATTATATATATTATATATGTATATATTATATATATATTTGAGACAGTCTCGCTCTGTCGTCCAGGCTGAAGTGCAGTGGCCAGATATCAGCTCACTGCAAGCTCCACCTCCCGGGTTCATGCCATTCTCCTGCCTCAGCCTCCCAAGTAGCTGGGACTACAGGCATGTGCCACCGTGCCCGGCTAATTTTTTGTATTTTTAGTAGAGACAGGGTTTCACCGTGTTTGCCAGATGGTCTCAATCTCCTGACCTCGTGATCTGCCCACCTTGGTCTCCCAAAGTGCTGGAATTACAGGCCTGAGCCACCACACCCAGCTTGAAAATGTATTTTAAAATCCAATCCTGCTTACAATAGCTACGAAAAACACTTTGGAATAAATAAGGAAGTGAAAGATCTCTACACTAATAACTATAAACATTGAAAAATATTGAAGAAGGCACAAATAAGTGGAAAGATATGGATGTTCATGGTTGGAAGAATTCATATTGTTAATACATCCATACTACCCAAGTGATCTAGAGTCAATGCAATTCCTATGAAAATATCAATGATATTTTTCACAGAAACAGAAAATACAATCCCCAAATTTGCATGGAACCACAAAAGACAAAATAGCCAAAACAAGCCTGATCAAAAAAAAAAGCTAGAGGCATCACACTACCTAACTTCAAAATATACTACAAAACATAGTGATATGGTTTGGCTGTGTCCCCACCCAAATCTCATCTTGAATTGTAGTTTCCATAATCCCCATTTGTCATAGGAAGCATCCAGTGGAAGGTAATTGAATCATGGTGGCAGTTACCCCCATGTTGCTGTTCTTGTGATAGTGAGTGAGTTCTCATGAAATCTGATGGTTTTATAAGGGGTTTTTCCCCATTTTGCTTGGAACTTCTCCTTCCTGCCATCATGTGAAGAAGGACGTGTTTGCTTCCCCTTCTACCATTATGTTTCCTGTGGCCTTCCCAGACATGCAGAACTGTGAGTCAATTAAACCTCCTTCATTTATAAATTACCCAGTCTTGTGCAGTCCTTTATAGCAGTGTGAGACTGGAATAATACACATAGTAACTGAAACAGTATGGTATTGGTATAAAAACAGTTGCATAGACCAATGGAATGGAAATGAGATCCCATAAATATATCCATGCCTTTACAGCAAGCTAGTTTTTGACAAACATGCCAAGAACACACAATGGAGAAAGGACAGTCATTTCATGCAACGGAGAAGAGACAGTCAATAAATGGTGTTGGGGAAACTGCCTATCAACATGCAGAAGAATGAAATTAGACTCTTATTGCATAGGATATGCAAAAATGAACTCAAAATGGGTTAAAGACTTAAATGTAAGGGCCCAAACTATGAAACTACTAAAAGAAAATATAGGGGGAACCTATAGCCTGGTTAATGATTTTTGGGAAATGATCCCAAAAGATCAAGCATCAAAAGCAAAAGTAGACAAATGAGATGTTATCAAACTAAAAGCTTCTGCACAGCAAAGGAAATAACAGAGTGAAGAGACAACCTATGGAATGGGAGAAAATACTTGCAAGCTATACATCTGATAAAGGGTTAATATGCAAAATACATAGGGAACTCAAACACCTCAGTAGCAAGAAAACAAACCACCTGATGATAAAATGGGCAAAAAAAAAAAAAAAAAAAAAAA
>NW_016805471.1:43160-59320 GCF_001698545.2 Rhinopithecus bieti | reverse complement strand
AATAAATAAATAAATAAATAAATAAATAAATAAATAAATAGTGTTAAACATCACTAATTATTAGGGCAATGCAAATCAAAACCTCAAATCCCGCCACTACTTTATCAAATAAGTTTAGGTAATATTCAAAATCTTTTGTTGCCATTTCAACAATGTTCACAGCATCTACACCAGGAATAGATTTAATCTCAAGAAACCACTTTTTTTGTTCATCCATAAAAAGCTACTCCTTATCCATTCAAGTTTGATCATGAGCTTGTAGCAATTCAGTAACATCTTCAGGCTCCACTTTTAGTTATAGTTCTCTTGCTATTTTCACAACCTCTGCAGTTACTTTCTCCACTAAAGTCTTGAACTCCTCAAAGTCATCCATGAGTGTTAGAATCAAGTTCTTCCAAATTACTGTTAATGTTAATGTTTTCACCTCCTGTCATGTATCACAAGCATTCTTAATGGAATCTAGAATGGTAAATTATTCCCTAAAGGTTTTCAATTTTCTTTGCCCAGATCCATTAGAGAAATCACAATCTATCTATGGCAGCTACAGCCTTATGAAATGTATTTCTTAAATAATAAGACTGGAAAGTCAAAATTATTCTTTGATTGATGGGCTGCAGAAGAGATATTTTGTTAACAGGCAAGAAAATAACATTCATTTCCTCGTACATCTCCATAGAGCTCTTGGGTGACCAGGTGCATTGTCAGTGAATAGTAATATTTTAAAAGAAATTTGTATTTTTCTGAGCAGTAGGTGTCAAAAGTAGGCTTCAAAATAATCAGAAAGCAGTTTCCCTATTGCCATTTATTGACTGTCTTTTCTCCATTGCATGAAATGACTGTCCTTTCTCCATTGAGTGTTCTTGGCACCTTTGTCAAAAACCAGTTTGCTGTAAAGACATGGATTTATTTATTGGACCTCGTTTCCATTCCATTGGTCTATCAGTAAACAGGTGTGCTGTCATCCAGGCTTTTCTGTTACACTTATAGAGTATGAATAGAGTAGATTTAGCATACTTGTTAACGGCCTTAGGATTCTGGGAATGGCAAAAGATCACTGGCTTCAACTTACAGTCACCAGCTGAATTAGACCTTAACAAGAGAGTCAGTTTGTCTTTGAAGTTTTAAAGCCAGGCACTGACTTCTCTAGCTAGCAAAGTCCTAGATGTCATCTTCTTCCAGTAGAAAGCTGTTTTCCTAAACTGAAAATCTGTCGTTTAGTGTAGGCATCTTTATCAATGATCTTAGCTAAATCTTCTAGATGACTTGCTGCAGCTTCTAAATGAGCACTTGTTACATCATCTTGCACATTTATGTCATGGTGATGGTTTCTTTCCTTAAATCTCATGAACCAATCTCTGCTAGCATCAAACTTTTCTTCTCCAGCTTCCTCACCTCTTCCAGACTTCACAAAATTAAAGAGTTACGATCTTGCTCTAGATTAGGCTTTGGCTTAAGAGAATGTTGTGGCTGTTTTGATCTTTCATCCAGACCACAAAAACTTTCTCCATATCAGCAATAAGGCTGTTTTGCCTTCTTATCATTTGTGTGTTCACGGGTGTAGCACTGTTTGTTGCCTACAAGAACTTTTGCTTTGCATTCACAATTGGCTAACCGTTGGGTGCAAGAGGCCTAGCTTTCAGCATATCTTGGCTTTCAACATGCCTTCCTCACTAAGCTTAATCATCTTTAGCTTTTCATTTAAAGTGAGAGATATGCCACTCTTCCCTTCACCTGAACACTTAGAGGCCATTGTAGAGTTGTTAATTGGCCTAATTTGAATATTACTGTGTCTCCCAGAATAGGAAGACCCCAGGTGGGGGTGAGAGAGACAATGGAACAATAGTCAACATATGGAATCAACCTAAGTATCCATTAACCAATGAATGAATTAAGAAAATGTGATACACACACACACACACACACACACACACACACACACATATATATATATACAATGGAATACTATTCAGCCATAAAAAAAGAAAAAATCCTGTTATTTGCCACAACACGGATCAATCTGGAGGACACTTTGTTAAGCGGAGTAAGTCAGGCACAGAAAGACAAATACCACAGGATCTCATTTATATATAAAATATTTAAAATTTGATCTAATTGAAATAGAGAGTAGAATAAAGGTTAAAAGAGGCTAGGGAAGTTCAAGGGTGAAGATTGGGGAAATGTTGGTCAAATGACACAAAATTACAGTTACCTAGGGGGAATAAGTTAAAGAGATCTTTTGTATAGCATGGTGACTATAGTTATTGATAAATATATTGTATTCTTAGGTGGTCATAGTGGTGTGTGCCTACACTCCCAGCTACTTGGGGGGCTGAAACAGGAGGATTGCTTGAGCCCTGGAGCTTGAGGCCAGCCCGGACAATATACCAAGACCCCGTCTCTAAGTGTGTATGTATATATAGACAAATATGTACATATATACACACATATATGTACACATATGAATGTATATATACACATGTATACACACATATACACACACATATATGTATGTGTCTGTATATATATGTATACACATATGTGTATATATGTATGTATTTGTGTATGTGTAGTATTCTTAAAAAATGCTAAGACAATGGATGTAAAGTGTTCTTACCACAAAAATGGTACAATGTGAGGTGATGTATCTGTTAATCAGCTAGATTTAGCCATTCCATTATGTATGTATACTTCAAAACATCATGTTTACACAATAAATGCATGCAATTTTATCTGCCAATTTAACATAAATAAGAATTCAAACACACAGAAAAAACACAACTTATTCTTGTATTACTATTCTGAAACTTTGTAACATTTTAATTCAGAAGATAATTGGTGCTATATGTGAATAAGTAACACATGCTTTGAAATTTTTTTAAGTGTATACTTAATATTTCAAAAATTCCATGACATACTTTTGATTCATGTACTTACTGAAATTTTCCCTGATCCTGTTTGATATCATGCTGGAAAGCCTCTGCCTATCTCTCTGTGTCTACACTTTGCCCTTCTTGCCCTGCTCTGCCTACCAGTGTTGAGTGGAAGAACCACCCAACATCTAGGTATGGTTGATACTTGCTTTAAAGTATAAGATTTGGGACTTTTGAACAGATGAGATTTAGTTGAAATTCTGGATTTCATCCACCATGCTCACATGAATTATGCACCCTTGTCCTCTGGTTGTGGATGAGTTCATTTGGTGAGAGGCACTGGCAGATGGGAGGGTGAGAGGTAAGTGAGGTCAGGGTATTTATCCCTCCTTCTCTCTCACTGCAAGACTGAAGGGTTGGCAGTGGCTATGCTCCTCTGCCTAGGGTCATAGCACCTGGCCTGTCCGAGATCCTTCACCCATAGATACAACTCTCTCTAGGTGCCACTGGCCGTTATTCCCCTTCAATCTTGGGTGGTAGAACTATATCTCCGTATCATGAGATCCTGGTGCCTCCTATCACTTACTTGTTCTCTTAACCCTGCCCACAGCTCCATAAATAGTCTCTTCAAGAAACTCTCTTATCACCCCTTTGAGTGTGTTGTCTATCCTCACTGAAACAGCTATTATGGTATTCCTCTGATAGCAGCAATCTAACATTGTGAATAATTTTTTCCCATAAATAAAATTATTCCAGATTTTCAAAACATTTCTATTTTCAAAGAATTAGAACTAGCCATGACTAATGTGGAGGGGGTTTTACTCCTTTAGTAACAACCAAAATGAAAGGGAGTTGTTTGGATAATTTTTTTTCTCCTAGGATACTTCTGCTATAACCAACTCTTATCACTGAATAATTTGGGTACCCAAATACCTGTCATCGCCATCAATGATGCACTCAGGGAAGGCGAGACTACAGCCAAACAGCATGATATGTTGATAGCAACTGAGGCGATGGAGATATGTGAAAAACTTGAGGAACTTCTCCATTTCCATGTTTCTGACAACTGAGAGGAGAGGGGTCAGCGTGGAGTGGTAGGGCAGCATCTGACACTGGCTGTGGGTTATGTTCATGCAGGCACCTGGGAAGTAAAGACAAGCACATTTAAGAGTGGACACATCAGAAGCAGATGTTTGCAAACTCATTTAGTATTTGTTTATAAGATAAAGTATACTTACTGTAAGAAAAAATTTAGATATGCAATCATACACATATGTGCATGTAAGTATGTGCATGTGTAGGATAATGAAATCAAGCTACAAATACTTACAGAGGAAGAGCATTCGTGTCCTGGGAAAATACATACTCTGCATACATAGCTGGTAGGCATATAAACTGGCAATCACCCTTTCTTTTGGATCCCAGCAGGGCAGGGCAATATGGATCCAAAAAAATTTTTTCAACGTGCAAATTCTTTGACATTGTCAAGTCATTTCTAGAAATTTATCCTAAGGAAAAATCATATTTGTGAATGTGGATTTATCTACGGGGATCCTGATCTTTGCATAGTTGACACTTTTTAAAAGATAGAAATCACCTAAATATTCAGCAAAAAGTATTGTTCTAAATATATGGAACAAACAATAGAATATTTAATTTAGGTACATGAAAGATGCTTCAGAAGACTATTTAATCACATGGGATGATGCTCATAATATAATAAATAAAAGTAGAAAGTCACAAAACAATTTGTATACAATGATCTTGTTTTAAAAACACAATTTTGCGAAGATTTGTAATCCTGTCTATGTCCACAGTTCAGGAGCAGCTCAGAGCCTCTGACATTATTGTTGCCCATAGTTGGCTCTTTTGGGCAAAACCACATCCATGGCTTTTCCAATGTCTTCATGCCAGAAATTTGCCTGGTTGACCCGACATAAACAAAAATGTTGACGTGCATTATATGACGGGATTTTAGGAGTCTCTACACTTTCTTTTTTATTTGGTATTCTCTTGTCTGTATAAAGATTCATTGCTTTTATTGTTGTTGCTTAAACAAGATTCTCTTATTCACAATTACCTCAGTTTCAAGACCTAGTTATATGAAATCATAACTATATTATACATGAGAAAACTCAATTTTTAGAAGGCTAAGAAATCTGCCTAGAGGTGCGTAGCCATTATGTGTAAATTTCAGATCTGAAAATATGTCTTCTGAGTAATTTCCATTACTTAGGGCTAATGTAGAGGATTATGTTAAAAATAGTTCTTAAGATAATTCTTAATAGTTCATGAGGGGAAGAAGCTAAAAAGCATATAATGAAATATCACAAGGTCTCTATTTATAGTAACATGCAATACACCCATATATTTTACCACATCTTTTATCAGTTTCAATTACATTATTTTATTTAGGGGTTATCAGCTTTTGGGCTTATGCCTTTGATAGAAGCCCATATTTGAATAACAAAAGGCTCATTCCCTCCACCTAGCCAAAGAAATCACTGAATATTAAGAGATCATTTGAAAAATGCAAGATAGAAAACATCCTAGGGGCCGGGTGTGGTGGCTCACGCCTGTAATACCAGCACTTTGGGAGGCCGAGGTGGGTGGATCATGAGGTCAGGAGATTGAGATCATCCTGGCTAACACGGTGAAACCCTGTCTCTACTAAAAACACAAAAAATTAGCCTGGTGTGGTGGTGGGCGCCTGTAGTCCCAGCTACTCCAGAGGCTGAGGCAGGAGAATGGTGTGAACCTGGGAGGTGGAGCTTGCAGTGAGCCGAGATCGCTCCACTACACTCCAGCCAGCCTGAGCGACAGAGCAAGACTCCATCACCTCCCCACGCAAAAAAAAAAAGTCCTAGGAATTTTCTCATAGTAGCATTTGGAGAGCTTCATTGTTTCCTTTACTGCCACATAACATTCCATTGTTGTTGTACTGGGATTTATTTTAAAAACCTCCCTTTAATAAATATTTGAACAGTTTTCAACTTTTTGCTATTATATTGCTGTAATAAGTAACCTGTACATATGCCTGAAATGTACAATAGATTCCCAGAAGTAGAATTGCTAGGTAAACGGATAAGTGCTTTCAGAATTTTGGCAGCTATTGTCAAATTCCCTCATCGTCAAGAAATACTATTTCGCATTCTCGCCAACAGTGTGTGAGGATGTCTGCTTTCTCAGTCTCACCAACAGAGAACAGTGTCAAACTTTTGGATTTTTGCTAATCTGATAGGTGAGAAATTACATTGTAGGGTGATTTTTCATTTGCATTTAACTTGTTGCCAGTGAAGTTGAGCACCTTTTCATACATTTAAGGACCATTTGTATTTTGTCTTCAGTTTCATATCCTTGGAAGATTTTTCCTACTGACTTTTAGGGGTGTTTTTTCTACTTTTATAAGCTCCTTATTAGGGAGATTAATGTACTGAAATATTCTAACACTTTTTCTTTACTTTTGTGGTTTTGAGATTATTTTAAAGAACTAACAACTATACAATCATTTAATAGATGAATATATTTTATTCTACTTTAATCCAGCTTTTGGTGATAAAAAGATTTGAAAGTTGAAAAGTAGCCAGTTCAGAGGCAGAGCTCAAAATCGAATCTGGAGTAAGGTATGATAATATCTGACATTTGAGTACCCCTTTATAGTTTACAAACCACTTCTACCCTTATCTTTTAAGGTTGTATTCGTTAGGTTTGGTTTGGCTGTAGTGAAGGAAAACTGAATATAACATTGCTCTAAGCAGAACAAAATTTCTCTGCCCTATAATAGTCCAGATGAGTGGTCCAGGACAGGAATTGGATCCCGTGGTGCCAGAAACATAGGCTCTTTATGTAGCCCTAACTTCATGGCGCAAGATAGTGAAACCTATGGTCCAGACAGAAGGGTGGAGGAGTAGTAAAGAGGACAAGGGCACACTCTTACTATTTCTTAAGAACAGTTCCAGCTGCTACAAGACCCTTCCACATATATCCCATTATCCAGAACTTCGTCACATGACCACATCTAGTTGCATGACAGACTAGGATTATTCCAGTTTGACATGTGCCCAGATAAAAATGGGGAGTGGGATCAATTACAAATGAAGGAGAATGAATACTGGGGTTCAACCAGAAACCTCTGCCAGAAAAATAAATAGAGAAGGCATTATTATACTAATTATAAAAGAAAACGAAGGTCGCAGTGGCTCACAACTGTAATCCCAGCGCTTCGGGAAGCTAAGGCGGGCAGATCACCTGAGGTCAGGAGTTTGAGACCACCCTGGCCAACATGGTGAAACCCCATCTCTACTGAAAATACAAAAATTAGCCAGGTGTGGTGGCGGGCGCCTGTAATCCCAGCTACTCGGGAGGCTGAGGCAGAAGAATTGCTTAAACTCGGGAGGAGGAGGTTGGCAGTGAGCTGAGATCACACCACTGCACCCCAGCCTGAGCAACAGAGCAAGACTCTGTCTCAAAAAAAAAAAAAAAAAAAAAAAAAAAAAAAAAAAAAACAACTATTTTCCTATTCAAGATGTTTGATTAAGCATATATCCTCCCTCCTGACACCTCACAAAAAAAGAATAGTAAAGGGGAAAAAAGCATAAACTCATAACAGCAAAGAGCATGGAGAGGGGCTTCCATCAGTACATAAATATTTTTAGCAAATTTCCACCATCCAAAAACAGCATGCAAAAAATTTTGAAGTTTATGAAAGAGGATGAAGTCAACCTGCCCAGCAGAACCTAGGAGAGGTTCCGGGCTTGAGTTGGCAGATAAGGCAGAGAAGAAGAACAAAAACTGGAACTAAAAAAGGGAGACATTAAAGATCTGTATATGAAACAATTGCTCCTCACTCCACCCATAGACACAGAATACAAGACAGCCAGGAAATTACCACCATTAAAAAGAAAAAAAAAGAAAAATAGTCATCCATCTCTAAAGAAATTACACAAGTGGTCTAAAAACCGAGAAAACTGGTATGGCTATTGGTACCACAGATAAGGTTAATAACAACTGAAAATGTCACTCTGAAAAAATAGAAATAGTTCAAGACAGAAGAGAACTTTTTAAAAAATCATCAATAACTTCAGAGTAAAGTGATCATGTAATTTATCATCCTACCCGAGAAAATTTAAAGAATGATAACAATGAGCAATTAATAGCTATGCCATGAAAATAACTCTAAACCAGGACTGTCTCCTATGAGCCAAGATATATAGATTTAAATAGGTATAGCATCCATAAATGAGAATAGGATGCTAAGAAAAAGAAAACTCAGAAGAGAAAACCTTATAATCGACACCACATAAATGCAAAGGATCATAAGAGATTACTATGAATAATTATACAACAACAAATTAGATAACCTAGAAGAAATGCATAAATTCCTGGGTACATACAACTTACCAAGACTGACTCATGAAAAAACAGAAAACCTGAACAGCCCAATAATGAGAAAGGATATTGAATCTGTCAGACCTCTGAGCCCAAGCTAAGCCATCATATCTCCTGTGACCTGCAAGTATACATCCAGATGACCTGAAGTAAATGAAGAATCACAAAAGAAGGGAAAATGGCCTGTTCCTGCCTTAACTGATGACATTACCTTGTGAAATTCCTTCTCCTGACTCATCCTGGCTCAAAAGCACCCCCACTGGGCACCTTGTGACTCCCACCCCTGCCCTCCGGAGAACAACCCCCTTTGACTGGAATTTTCCACTACCCACCCAAATCTTATAAAGCGGCTCCATCCCATCTCCCTTCGCTGACTCTCTTTTTGGACTCAGCCCACCTGCACCCAGGTGAAACAAACAGCCTTGTTGCTCACACAAAGCCTGTTTGGTGGTCTCTTCTCACTGACATGAGTGAAAGAACCAGTAATAAAAAGTCTTCCATCACAGAAAAGCCCAGGACCTGACGGCTTCACTATTAATTCCACAGAACATTTAAAGAACTAATACCAATTCTTTTCAAACTCTTCCAAAAAACTGAAGAAAAACGAATATTTGTAAACACATTTTACAAAGTCAGCATTGCCCTGATACCAAAGCCAGACGAAGACACTACAAGAGAAGAAAATTACAAGTTACTAACTTTGATGAATATAGATACAAAAATCCTCAACAAAATGCTGGCAAACCAAATTCAACCAGCACATTCAAAAGATCATTTACTATGATCAAGTGGAATTTATATCTGGGATGCAAGGATGTTTCAACATACACAAATTAATAAATGTGATACATCACCTTAACAGAATGAAAGACAACCATATGACCATCTCAAAAGACAGAAAAAATACTTGAGAAAATTAAACATCCTTTCATGGTAAGACCTTCAACAAATTAGGTATAGAAGAAATGTACTTCAACACAATAAAGGCCATCTACCACAAATCCACAGCTAACAACATATGCAATGGGAAAAGAGAAAAGCCATCCTCTAAGATCAGGAAGAGAACAAGGATGCCTGCTCTTGCCACCACTAGTCAACATAGTACTAGAAGTCCTAACCAGAGCAATTAAGCAAGAGAAAGAAATAAAAGGCAATCAAATTGGAAAGAAAGAAGTTAAATGATCTCTGTTTGCAACAACATGATCTTATATTTAGAAAAGCCTAAAGATTCCACAAGGAAACCTGTTAGAATAAGCACATTCAGAAAAGTAGTAAAAGTAGTATTTTCAAAATCAACATAAAAAATCAGTTGTTTCAATCAGAAATGAAGGAGAGAAAATAAAATTAAATTAAAATAAAATAAACCAGTTCTGCTTTACAACAAACTGTATAAAAAAAGAAATCAAGAGAGACAGATCATCTTTACAACAGCTACAAAAAAAAAAAAAAAATACTTAGGAATAAATCTTAACCACGAGGTGAAACATCTTACACTGAAAAGGATGACAGCACGATGAAAAAAGTTAAAGAAAACACAAAAATTAAAAAAAATAGAAAAAGTATCCGTATCATGGTTTGGAGAATTAATCTCATTAAAATATTCATACTAAGCAAATGTGATCTACAGATTCAGTGCAATCCCTATTAAATTCTATAACCATTTATCAAAGGAAATACAAATATCCTAGAAGTCATATGGAAACACACAAAAAACAAATAACCAAGTATATATATAATTAGCTATATATATATAGCTATATATATATATTATATATATTTTTTTTTTTTTTGAGCAAAAAGGAAAACTGAAGGTTCTCACACTACTTGATTTCCAAATACACTACAAAGCTATAGTAATCAAAAAAGTATGATATTAGCATATAAACATATAAACCAATGTAATCAAATGAAGAATCCAGAAATAAATCCACACACTGATGGTCAATTGATTTTCAACAAAGATGCTAAGAATACACAATGAGGAAACAATAGTCTCTTCAATAAATAGTGTTGAAAAAACTGGATATAAAGATTTAGAAGAATGAGATTGGCCTTTTATTTTACACCATACAAAAAATTAACTCAAAATGAATTAAAAACTTTCATTGAAAACCTAAAACTATAAAACTACTAGAAGAATACATAGGGGGAAAGCCCAGTGACACTGGTCTGGTTCATAATTTTTTGAATATGATCCCAATGGCAAGGGCAACAAAAGTATAAATAGACAAAGGGGATTACATCAAACTAAAAAGATTCTGCACAGGAAAGAGTCAACACAGCAAAGAAATAACTTACAAAATGGGAGAAAATATTTGCAAACCATACATCTGATAAAGGGTTAATATTCAAAATACAAAAGGAATTTTATTTAGTAGTTGAGAAACAATAACTAAATTTAAAAGTGGGAAAAGGCCCTAAATAGACATTTCTCAAAAAAATACATACAAATGGCCAACAGGTATATGAAAAAAAGTTTCAACATCTCTAGCCGTCAGAGAAATGCAAATTAAAACCACAATGAGTTATTACCTCATACTTGTTAGGATGGCTATTACTAAAACAAAAACAAAAAATGAAGAAACAGAAAATAAGTGCTGGTGAGGATGTGGAGAAAAGGGAGCACTTGCACACTGTTGATAGGGTTGTAAATGAGTATAGCCATTATAGAAGACAGTATGGACATTTCTTCCAAAAAATAAAAATAGAATTACAAAATGATCCAACAACCCCATTACTGGCTGTATATCCAAAGGATGTAAAATCAAAGTGTTGAAGAGAAATCTATACTCCCATGTTCACTGCAGCATTATTCACAATAACGAAGATATGGAGTCAACAAAAATGTCTGTCAATGGATGAATGGATAAAGAACATGTAGTATATATGCATAATGAAATACTATCTGGCTTTTAAAAAGAAGGCAATTTTGTCATTTATGACAAGATGGATGAACCTAGAGAACATTCTGTTAAGTGAAATCAACTAAGCACCAAAAAACAAAAACCACATGATTTCACTTACATGTGGAATCTTAAAAAGTTGAACTCATAGAAGCAGAGAGTAAAATGATGGTTACCATGTACTAGGGCTGTAAGGGTGAGGATTGCGATATGTTGGTCAAATGATCCAAAATTTCAGTTAGACAGGAGAAGTAAGATCAAGCAGCCTATTGTATAGCATGGTGACTATAGTTAATAATAATGCCCTGTACACTTTGAAAATTGCTAAGAAAGTAGATATTTAAGTGTACTCACCCCCCAAAAATTATTTGAGGTTAAAAAATAAAAAGAGATCCAAGTGATATTACAACAACTTTTTTCATATTTCGTGTAAATAAAGGCAGCATTTTGCATTGGGAAAAAATGGGTTATGAGCCCTCACAAGAGGGACCAATTAGACTGGAAATTTTGGGTGCCTATTCCTGGCTGTACCAGGAAGGAAGTCAACTCGGGTCAGGACTACATCAGCAGAGTGGAATAATGAAGGTCATTCTCTATTCTAGATAATTCACCTAAGAAGAAACATTTTGCCAGAATGATTTCTGGGAAAAACCAATTTGAAAGGATATTGCATACTTAGGAAGATCCGTAAGAGGGTTACAGTAAGCTAAGAGAAAACACAAAACTGGAGACAGTTTTGTGTCTATAAAGATTTAAGCTTCTTTTTTTTTTTAACTTTTATAAAAGTTCATGGGTACATGTGCAGGTATATTACATAGATAAACTTGTGTCATGGGGGTTTTTGTACAGATTATTTTGTCACCCAAGTATTAAACCTAGTATCCATTAGTTATTTTTCCTGATTCTCTCCCTCCTCCCACCCTCCACCCTCTGACAGACCCCAGTGTGTGTTGTTTCCCTCTGTGTGTCCATGTGTTCTCATCATTTAGCTCCCACTGATAAGTGAAAACATGTGGTATTTGATTTTCTATTCAGGTCTTAACTAACTGTAAACCAAACCTAAACATAGTAACTATTCTACTTCTCATAAGAGAAAATCAGGAAACAAAAAACACATTTTCTTAATGAGTGATTTATAACATTTGTAAAAAGTCTTTACAGACATAGTGAAGGCACAGTTAAGCCAATGTCTTGCTAAGTTATACAAAAATATGTAACTATTTTGTGCAATGCCATGTAAATTATCAGAGTTAAGTAAAAGCTAGCTATTCTTGTCAAGAGAAATACGAGGTTTGGGAGTTTATTTTCTATATAATTGTATATATTCTAGACTAAACGTTTTCTAATGCAACCCTGATTCTCTTGGTGATGTATTTTGCCAAGCTTCAAGTTTTCACATTACATATATGTATATATGTAATTGTCTCTATCTTATTACTAAATTCACATTCATACTTGGTTTTAAGATGTTTAAATCATAAGTAAAGGCTCATAACAAGTTGCAATTCATTCATTCAAGAAACTACTTACTGTGACAATGCTTTAACACAGTGAGGGGTCAATTTTTTTTGTAAATCAATTATTCACATTCCATAGAATTACATGAGATTTAACATTTCAGCTGTAGCAGCATCTGCCAGGCATTTTTTTATAAATTGTGAAAGAACTACACCTTGCCCCATAAAATCATCCATCCTAGAATTATGAATGATTGAATAATAACAATAATTAAAATGCATATAGTGTCTTCAAGTTTGTTAAACACTTTTCTGTATATAGTATGGTGTTTCCACAGTCTGATTCAAAATCCTGGCTTACTATTTTATATTTATGTGGCCTTTGGCAAGTTATTGAACTCCTCTGTTTATCAGTTTCCTTATCTGTAAAATGGAAATAATAATAACTGTGTAATGGGTTTATTATAAAGATAAAACAATGTTTATACAATGTCCAGCACATAGTACGTGATACAGAAGTTTTTGCTATTATTATTATCTCATTCGTGACTTACAAAAACTCTGTGAACTACACAGGGGAGAAATTTGTATCCATGTTACGTAGGTAGGAAAATTGAGGCAAAGACCCAAAGTAAGCTTTCATTCTGCTTTTTTCTTCTGGATTATATAATGCATCCATGTATAAAGGGAATAGTTACTCATTTATATAGGAACAAAATTCAAAGTTGAATTACTTAGTTTTGCTTACTTGTACAATAAAACAATGCTGGGAGTTATAATTTTTTTAAAAAGTAAGCATTTTAAAACATTAGTCATTTAAAAATACGTATTGAGTCTCTATTATACAAAGGCACTTAGTGCTATAGAATATTTTTTAAAAAGAATTTGGAATTAGAATACATTTTACATATTTAGCCAAAATTTAACACATATAGAAATTATTTGTTTTTCATGCCAACAATGATAAAATAAATTCTACAATGATGAGAGTATAAAAAATTACTTACTGGAGCAACATGTTCAATAAGGAAAAGATTTATTATAAAATCCACTGCCTCACTAGTGGTTTGTTTTAAATTTCACCACTTATGAAGGTGATGAGATCTCAGTGGCCTTTCAGCCCTATGTAGTTTATTGGGAATCTCATTTAGTAATAATTAAGATTTGAATATGGGAGTAATGAATTCTAGTACTAACAGGGCAGGTTTGCATACAAAAACCTGGATTATGCCAGCTGGGTATTGTGGTCCTTAATGTATTTGTAAAAGGCTCATTTAGATAACCCTCTCTAACTCAGAATCCTCTAAACTTAAAATCTATCATAAGTCAGAATCAAGTTGAGCAACTGTTTACCTTTTTACTCTCTGACTCTGCAAAGGAAGATTTTATGGAGAATAAGATCGTAAGGAAAGGCATGTTCTACATACTCAAAAGGAAACATTTAAAATGAACTTCTAGTCTCCTTAAAATACACATAAGACATGTCATTTCTTTCTTTTAATAAATATAACTTTTATCTTCTAATAAATATACCTTCTAGGTATGTTTAGTATATAAATATATACCTAGGTATATATATTTATTTAAACCAGGTTCATTGATTTGAAAGATAAAAGGTATATTTACCTTTTATATTTATTATTAATCGCTAAAAGATAAAACACTCCCAGGTGTGGAAGGATGTTTAGTTCATATTAATTAAACATGGTTTCTTTCTGGGTAGGGTAATTTGGAATGATTTTTTTCCTTCTTGCTTTATGCTTCTAGTTTTCTATATTGCTTAAATAGTAGATACATAATTCTGATAAATAATAAAATTATTATTTTAAAAAAAGCTTTTAAAATAAACTAAAAAATGTGACCAGCTTCTCTGTCATAAGTCTGGCTTGTTTTTTGGTGAGGGATGTGGGAGTCAGCACGAAAGAGAAATTGTAGTACATGGGTCAAAGCAAAGGGGAAAGGGAGCAAGTAGACTCCTCCTAACCTTTCTGGCTAGTATTTTCTGAGTTCTTACCATGTGCCAGACTGTTAGACTGGCTCCACTGACAAATCTTGCAGTGGCTTCTTCTATAAAAGCAGCAGCAACCTCAACAAAGAAGGAAATTCTGTCATATCATACGGTATGCAGGAAACTTGAGGACATTATGCTAAGTAAAATAAGCCAGTCACAAAAGGGCAAATACTGCATGATTCCACTTACCTAAAGTATCAAACATAGTCAAACTCATAGAAGCAGAAAGTGGAATGATGGTTGCCAGAGGTTGGGCAGAAGGGGAAATGAGGAGTTGCTAACCAATGGGTATAGAGTTTCAGGTGTGCAAAATGAAAAGTTTTGGGGATCTGCTGTACAACAATGGGCACATTAACAAGTGTAATGTGTACTCAAAACTTTCTTAAGAAGTTAGATTTCATGTTTTCTCTTTAACAATAAAGAAATTAAAGAGAGGGCAAGATGGCCGACTAGACGCATACAAGTGGAACAGCACCCCTGGAGGAACTGAGATGACTGGCATGTTTTTTGTTTTGTTTTGTTTTGTTTTAAGAATTGCCTCATTTATTATCTTTCTCTTTTTTTATACTTTAAGTTCTAGGGTACATATGCACAACGTGCAGGTTTGTTACATACGTATACATGTGCCATGTTGGTGTGCTGCATCCATTAACTCGTCATTTACATTAGGTATATCTCCTAATGCTATCCCTCCCCCCTCCTCCCACCCCATGACAGGCCCCAGAGTGTGATGTTCCCCTTCCTGTGTCCAAGTGTTCTCATTGTTCAATTCCCACCTATGAGTGAGAACAAGCAGTGTTTGGTTTTCTGCTCTTGCAATAGTTTGTTGAGAATGATAGTTTCCAGCTTCATCCATGTCCCTATAAAGGACATGAACTCATCCTTTTTTATGGCTGCATAGCATTCCATGGTGTATATGTGCCACATTTTCTTAATAACCGGCATGCTTTAAACAGATCTTCAGAGGGAAGGTGCTGAGAGTGGATAGAGGGAAGACACAGAAGCTCAGCTGAAGAGGGAGAAAATTGGCACCGGTAGGGCCAACTCTGCGGGGAGGTTGATGGTGTTTGATGTGTCCCCAGGTATTTTCTGCTTCACTGCTTCTCATGATTGGTCATGATATGATTGTTTGGCCATTACCCAATCTCTAGAACAAGCTAGAGAAACTCTAGGAAAAAAACTTTAGATGTAAGGTTTCAATTTCTATGGATTTGGGGTTTTGTCTTTTGCTTTGGGGGATTTTTTGAGTCAAGATTTCACTCCATTGCCCAGGCTGGAGTGCAATGGTAAGATCTCGGCTCACTTCAACCTCAATCTCCCAGGCGCAAGTGCTTCTCCCACCTCAGCCTCCCGAGTAGCTGGGACTACAGGCACTCCTCACCATGCCCGACTATTTGTATTTTTTGTAGAGATGGGGTTTTGCCATGTTGGCCAGGCTGGTCTCAAACTCCTGAATTCAAGCAATCCACCCACCTCAGCCTCCCAAAGTGCTAGGATTTTTTGATTTTTTTTTTTTTTTTTTTTTTTTTTT
>NW_016805471.1:28867-40761 GCF_001698545.2 Rhinopithecus bieti | reverse complement strand
GATAAAAGGTATATTTACCTTTTATATTTATTATTAATCGCTAAAAGATAAAACACTCCCAGGTGTGGAAGGATGTTTAGTTCATATTAATTAAACATGGTTTCTTTCTGGGTAGGGTAATTTGGAATGATTTTTTTCCTTCTTGCTTTATGCTTCTAGTTTTCTATATTGCTTAAATAGTAGATACATAATTCTGATAAATAATAAAATTATTATTTTTAAAAAAAGCTTTTAAAATAAACTAAAAAATGTGACCAGCTTCTCTGTCATAAGTCTGGCTTGTTTTTTGGTGAGGGATGTGGGAGTCAGCACGAAAGAGAAATTGTAGTACATGGGTCAAAGCAAAGGGGGAAAGGGAGCAAGTAGACTCCTCCTAACCTTTCTGGCTAGTATTTTCTGAGTTCTTACCATGTGCCAGACTGTTAGACTGGCTCCACTGACAAATCTTGCAGTGGCTTCTTCTATAAAAGCAGCAGCAACCTCAACAAAGAAGGAAATTCTGTCATATCATACGGTATGCAGGAAACTTGAGGACATTATGCTAAGTAAAATAAGCCAGTCACAAAAGGGCAAATACTGCATGATTCCACTTACCTAAAGTATCAAACATAGTCAAACTCATAGAAGCAGAAAGTGGAATGATGGTTGCCAGAGGTTGGGCAGAAGGGGAAATGAGGAGTTGCTAACCAATGGGTATAGAGTTTCAGGTGTGCAAAATGAAAAAGTTTTGGGGATCTGCTGTACAACAATGGGCACATTAACAAGTGTAATGTGTACTCAAAACTTTCTTAAGAAGTTAGATTTCATGTTTTCTCTTTAACAATAAAGAAATTAAAGAGAGGGCAAGATGGCCGACTAGACGCATACAAGTGGAACAGCACCCCTGGAGGAACTGAGATGACTGGCATGTTTTTTGTTTTGTTTTGTTTTGTTTTTAAGAATTGCCTCATTTATTATCTTTCTCTTTTTTTATACTTTAAGTTCTAGGGTACATATGCACAACGTGCAGGTTTGTTACATACGTATACATGTGCCATGTTGGTGTGCTGCATCCATTAACTCGTCATTTACATTAGGTATATCTCCTAATGCTATCCCTCCCCCCTCCTCCCACCCCATGACAGGCCCCAGAGTGTGATGTTCCCCTTCCTGTGTCCAAGTGTTCTCATTGTTCAATTCCCACCTATGAGTGAGAACAAGCAGTGTTTGGTTTTCTGCTCTTGCAATAGTTTGTTGAGAATGATAGTTTCCAGCTTCATCCATGTCCCTATAAAGGACATGAACTCATCCTTTTTTATGGCTGCATAGCATTCCATGGTGTATATGTGCCACATTTTCTTAATAACCGGCATGCTTTAAACAGATCTTCAGAGGGAAGGTGCTGAGAGTGGATAGAGGGAAGACACAGAAGCTCAGCTGAAGAGGGAGAAAATTGGCACCGGTAGGGCCAACTCTGCGGGGAGGTTGATGGTGTTTGATGTGTCCCCAGGTATTTTCTGCTTCACTGCTTCTCATGATTGGTCATGATATGATTGTTTGGCCATTACCCAATCTCTAGAACAAGCTAGAGAAACTCTAGGAAAAAAACTTTAGATGTAAGGTTTCAATTTCTATGGATTTGGGGTTTTGTCTTTTGCTTTGGGGATTTTTTGAGTCAAGATTTCACTCCATTGCCCAGGCTGGAGTGCAATGGTAAGATCTCGGCTCACTTCAACCTCAATCTCCCAGGCGCAAGTGCTTCTCCCACCTCAGCCTCCCGAGTAGCTGGGACTACAGGCACTCCTCACCATGCCCGACTATTTGTATTTTTTGTAGAGATGGGGTTTTGCCATGTTGGCCAGGCTGGTCTCAAACTCCTGAATTCAAGCAATCCACCCACCTCAGCCTCCCAAAGTGCTAGGATTTTTGATTTTTTTTTTTTTTTTTTTTTTTTTGAGTCAAGGTCTCACTCTGTTGCCCAGACTAGAGTGCAATGGTGAGATCTCAGCTCACTTGAACTTCAGCCTCCCAGGCTCAAGTTGCTGGGTGTGGCATGAGCCACCACACCCGACCAGATCTTCCTTTCTTTCCAACAGCAATCTCCCATATTATTCATTTTAAAAATTTTTCGTTTACTTTAAAGGACACATTATATGGTAACATAGTTACTGTGGCTTAACAGCCATCAGGACATCATAAATCAGTCTCCTGAAATGCACATTCTAGAGGATTATGTTGAGTGCACATCTACAAACATATAGCCACAACAAAACAAACTCTCTGAGCTTGGTTACTTAAAAAACAATGGAGGAATTTGGAGGCAATTCCAGTGAGAAAATTACAAAATTTTATATCTCCTACTTCCTGAGGTGTTAACATTCCCATTAATACCAGCAACAGCAATGTTGGCCTTCCCATACTCTACAGACAAAATTGAAAACTAAAGGCTCTGTTCAACTGATTCAAGATAATTATTAAATTTTAAAATGAAGCAGTTTAATCTGTTTAAAAATAGAAGTTCCAAGATAGACCTTTAAATTAAAATACATTTTTGTCCTTGTAAAGAAAACTTTATGAAAAAAATGTTGCATTATAGAATTAAAATGGTATGAATTAGCAATGTTATCTTTTAGAAAAATAAAAAGAATTGAAATCGATCATGTTTGCTTTCTAAGCCTGTCTTATAAAATTTCTCACTTTATTTCTCAAGTTATAAGAATATGCTCATGTTGCAAGGCAGTTAGTAGATAACTGGCTGCTTGGGGACAGGACCTCTGTCTTATCTATCTTTATAGTCCATACTGCAAAAACCCAGAGTATGACATCCAATAAATAGCTGCTGATTTGGTGCTTCACAGAATATTAACCTAGATTCCCTAAAATTTGAGACATCTCATACAATTTAGAAAAGTACACAGGCATCAGAATGGGTTTACACAGCTTAATATAATTATAAACAGGTACTATACCATAAGTCTTATTCATTCAAACCCTGGCCAGGCGCGGTGGCTCACGCCTGTAATCCCAGCACTTTGGGAGGTCGAGGCGGGCAGATCAAGAGGTCAGGAGTTCAAGACCAGTCTAGCCAACATGACGAAACCCCATCTCTACTAAAAATACAAAAATTAGCTAGGCGTGGTGGCGCACACCTGTAATCCCAGCTACTCAGGAGGCTGAGGCAGGAGAATCGCTTGAACTCAGGAGGTGGAGGTTGCAGTGAGCCAAGATTGTGCCACAGCACTCCAGTCTGGCAGACAGAGCAAGACTCCATCTTGAAAAAAAAAAAAAATCAAACACCACATGTGAATATTAGATTAATGATCCAGAGCAGCAAAATAGAAGAACAAAATGTGTTAACACTGAAACACAAGAAGTGGATTGCACCAAATTGAACAGATGTAAAGCTTTTGGTTTGGAAAATTCATTACCCTAATCATTTCAGCTACAAGTGAAAAGGCATATTTTCCAAAGGCACAAGTATAGCAAACAAGATTCCCACTGATGGGTTTTTTGCTCTCAACACAAAATAATACAAATACCAAAAACCTGAGACAGTCAACAAATTGAATAATTCAGGCAAAAGATTACGTAAAGTGCCAATTTTTCTTTCAGAACCAGAGATAAAAGTAAATTACACAGTTTAGGTTTTTCTGTTTTTTTGAATTTTGTTTTGACTTTCATCTGAGCCTTTGACTTTTAAAAGATCATTTTGTCATTGAGCTTGACTAGAATTGTTTTTGCAATGCTGTTAACATGCTACTGTTTTGTTTGTTTTCCTTTTTTTCTCTCTGTGAATCAAGGGTAATGGGCTGTTCTTCCTAAAGAGGAAATTGTGATAATGAAGCTGCAGAGAAAAAATTTGGGCCACAAGCTCTTTTGATGTGACTGTTTAACTCTGACCCTCACTTGCTATATGTATTCATATGACATATAAGCTTTGGGGCATTTGTCACCTGGGGATATTGCAGGATTCATTTAGGAGAGAGGGTCAGGAGTCTTGCCAAGTCATCTTTGAAAAAGGAAATCTAGTACTGTACCCAAAAGAGAGTAAAACAGTCACTGTTCCATTACTGCTTTCAGAAGCCCAGTTCTGCAAGATGACTGAATTTGCTCTTTCCGGGAGGATCCCAATACATGCTAGGGAAAGAATCGTCTAAAGATGGAATGAGGAAGAAGGGAAGGAAATCAGGGAAAAGAGAAAAAGAGAGTCCATTCTTACATTCGAGCTACTTTTCTCCCTCTAGAATTGTGCAAGTCTTTACTAGAATGCTAACAACCAAACAAGCATGCAACAATTACTTAAATATTGCACTCATTCTTGCTTAGATGTTGCTGTTAGCCAGAAGTCCATGTCTGAATCTCATAACTGTTTTTTAAACATAAAAGATGTGATTTAATATATAGAGGAGAGAAACCAACTGGACTTGAACAATGAGGTCTAACACTAGTGTCCACCAGAGCACGTGGGAATGGCATCTAGGGGTCATGACTACAGTGATTTTTAGAACATCACTAAGACCTTGAGAAGCAGCTTAGGCAGACCTCAGACCCTCCAAGGTACCAACAAAATATTTTTTTCCTCTAGAGCAGGTGCCCATAATCAGAATCCAAAGAATCAATGGCCCCTACATAAAATTTAGGCTGTCTATGAATTTGTATGGGAAAAAAATAACATCTCTATTTCCAATAACACCCAACTGAAATTTAGTATAATTAAATTGCTACTGTAGGCAACAACTATAGAAAAAATTAGAAAGCATAGATATTTGCATCAATATAGAGTTGTCACAAACATTTCAAGATATTATTTACGCTTGTCCCTATTATAAAATTATGATTATAAGTCGGGCATGGAGGCTCACGCCTGTATTCCCAGTACTTTGAGAGGCTGAGGCAGGAGGATCACTCGGGGTCAGGAGTTTGAGACCAGCCTGGCCAACATTCCTTAACAGGTAAGAGACTTACTGGATTTCAGATGTCTAGTTAGACTCCCTTTCTCAAACTCTCCACTTGGATAGTTGCCTGATGAGTAGTAATCCAGGTAAAACTCCAAGACCTGCTCTGATCCTCTTAGCTGCATATATATATTTTGAGTGGAGTTTTGCTGTTTTGCCCAGGCTGGAGTGAAGTGGTGTGATCTCGGCTCACTGCAACCTCCACCCCCAGGTTCAAACGATTCTCCTACCTCAGCCTCCTGAGTAGCTGGGATTATAGGCACATGCCACCACGCCTGGCTAATTTTTGTATTTTTAGTAGAGACAAGGTTTCACCATGTTGGCCAGGCTGGTCCCAAACTCTTGACCTCAGGTGATCCACCTGCCTCAGCCTCCCAAAGTGCTAGGATTATAGGCATGAGCCACCATGCCCAGCCAGCTGCATATTCTTGTAGAGCTCATGTTAAAGCTAATGAAAACATCTCATGTTAAAAACATAAAACTAAGAAGAAAGAATAACCTAAGGGTTTTGAATTGGTGCATAAGCTTTCTACACCCAGTAACTTTTGGGTATGAGTTTAGGGCATTTCTGTCCATGTCTAGTTATCAATGTAAATAAATCACTGCAATTTAGACAGTATCATGGTCATCATCCAAATCATTTTTTCTTCAGAAAGAAGACTATGTAGTTCATTGAGGGAGAAAAAGCTGGATATAAAGTGAATTCCCATTACTGGGGAAATGGTTGAAATAAATTATGGTATAATGACAACATGGAATACTATTTAGTCATTATAACAATAGATTAGAATTAAGCTTTTGCCTTGAAGATATTAACTTGAAGTATTCTTGGATGGGAAAGATATTTTGTGAAAAAAAAAGTAATAAAAACAATTACCCAAATCCTCTATGTGAATATTATCCAAATAGCAAAATGACAGAAGTAGGTCTGTCATCAGTAATTACTTCAAATATTAATGGATTAAATTTTGTATGGGATAATATAAAATATTAAATTTTGTATGTGTACATGTTTAAATGAGATTGCAAAAGGATGGAGAAAACTATAAAATCATACACATTTGGCTGTTATTAGGTTCTTCTTAGGCAGAAGGAGAAGAAATGAAGGAATTTATGCAAAAATGGGAAATAACTTCAATTACAAACAACATATATAACAGAATCACACTCATACATTATATAAAAGAGAAAGAGAAAAATCAACTCCTCATATTGGAGGAAATGAGAAAGAAGGAATCAGAGTGAATAAGTAAGGTAAAAAACAATTGAGGAGTAGGAAATACTCCCAGAATGGCAAAGTAAGATCCTCCAAAAATCTACTGCTCCATAAAAACAGTGAAAATACTGGGAAGAAAACTGTCAAAGTTAAATTTTTTTACTAGAGAACATCTGGGAAGATGGTGGAACAGAAAACACCAGCACTCTGTCTCCCCACCTAGACAACAACTGCACTGGCAGAATCTGTCTGATGTAACTATTTTAGAACTCTGGATTCTATCGAATGTTTGAAAGTTTCAAAGGTGGGACAGGGCAGTTAAAGGAACAGAGTTTTTGTTTGTTATTGAAGTTAAACTAGTATAAATTCAAGTTAGAGGTTGGGCACGGTGGCTCACGTCTGTAATCCCAGCACTTTGGGAGGCCGAGGCGGGTGGATCACGAGGTCAGGAGATCAAGACCATCCTGGCTAACATGGTGAAACCCTATCTCTACTAAAAATACAAAAAATTAGCCAGGTCTGGTGGCAGGCACCCCTAGTCCCAGCTACTTGGGAAGCTGAGGCAGGAGAATGGCGTGAACCCAGGAGGTGGAGCTTGCAGTGAGCCGAGATCGTGCCACTGCACTCCAGCCTAGGTGACAGAGAAAGACTCTGTCTCAAAAAAATAAATAAATAAATTCAAGTTAGAGTGCTATCACTTTAGGATGTTAAATGTGATCCCAATGGTAACCATAAATAAAATAGCTATAGAATATATATATGTGCTTGAGATAATATACTATATAATATTATATATTATGTATATATAACTGACAAAGGAAATGAGAAAGGAGATTTAAATGTTCAATATTAAAAAAAAAAAAAAAAAAAAAACTAAACACAAAAGAAGGCAATGATCCAGGAAATAAGGGATGAAAAAAAGCTATAAGGTATATAAAAACAAATAGCAAAATGACAGAAGTAGGTCTGTCATCAGTAATTACTTTAAATATTAATGGATTAATTTTTTTCAATCAAAAGACAGAGATTGGCAGAATGGATAAAACCATAATCCAACTATATACTGTCTACCACAGACTCACTTTAGATTCAAAGACACAAATAGGTTGAAAGTGAAAGGATAGATAAAAATATTCCCTGCAAATAGTAACCAAAAGAAGATAGTGGGATGACTCACTTATGATGGTTTGACTTTTATAATTTTTCAACTTTACAATTGTGCAAAAGTGACACACATTTAATAGAAACTGTATTTTGAGTACTCATGTAACGATTCTGTTTTTCTCTTTCAGTAAGGTATACAATAAAATACGTGAGCTGTCCAATATGTTATTATAAAATAGGGTTTGTATTAGATGATTTGTCCAACTGTAGGCTAATATAAATGTCCTGAGCACATTTAAGGTGAAGGCTAAGCTAAGCTACAATGCTCTATAGGTTCGACTTATTAAATGTATTTTTTACTTACAACAGTTTCAAGTTACAATGGGTTTATAAGGATATAACTCCATAATACGTTAAGGAAAATCAGTATCAACAAAATAGGCTTTAAATCAACAATGGTGGCCGGGCACAGTGGCTCACTCCTGTGATCCCAGCACTTTGGGAGGCCAAGATCAGGAGATCAAGACCATCCTGACCAACATGGTGAAACCCTGTCTCTACTAAAAATACAAAAATTAGCCAGGCATGGAGGCGTGCACCTGTAGTCCCAGCTACTCAGGAGGCTGAGGCAGGAGAATCGCATGAACCTAGAAGGCAGAGGTTATAGTAGGCCGAGATCAGGCCACTGCACTCCAGCCTGGGCAAGAAAGCAAGACTCTGTCTCAAAAAAAAAAAAAAAAAAAATCAAAAATGGGTAGAATAAATAAAGAAGGACATTATATATTAATAAAAGTTTCAAAATAGCAAGAAGATACAACAGCTGTAAACATTTACACACCTAATGACAGACCATCAAAATATCTGAAGCAAAAAGTTGATAGAACTGAAAGAAGGCCAGGCGTAATGGCTCATCCTGTAATCTCAGCACTTTGGGAGGCCAAGGTGGGCTGATCACTTGAGGTCAGGAGTTCAAGACCAGACTGGCCAACATGGCAAAACACTGTCTCTACTAAAAATACAAAAATTAGCTGGGCATGGTGGAGTGTGCTTGTAATCCCAGCTACTCAGGAGACTAAGGCAGGAGAATCACCTGAACCCAGGAGGCAAAGGTTGCAGTGAACTGAGATCGTGCACTGCACTCCAGCTTGGGCAACAGAGCAAGACTCCATCTCAAAAAAAAAAAAAAAAAAGAAAGAAAAAAGAAAGAAAAAAAAAGAAAAGAAATAGTAGTTGGAGACTTGAATACCCCACTTTCAATAATGGATAGAACAACTAGACTGAAGACAAGTAAGGAAACAGAGAAATAACACAATTCCATTTCTAGGTATAAACACAAGAGAACTGGAAACATTTCCACACAAAAACTTGTACATGAATATTCATAGAAGCATTATTGATAATAGTTTTTAAAAAGGTATACGCAACCCTAATTTTTAACAATGGATGACTGGATAAAGAAAATGTGATACAGCCACATGATGGAATATTATTCAGCACTAAAAAGAAATGAAGTACTGACGCATGCTACATTATGGATGCATTCTGAAAGCATCATGCAAAATAAAAGAAGGCAGATACAAAGGACCACATATTGTCTGATGCTTTTCATATAAAAAATGTATATGCAAACCTAATTTTTAACAATGGATGACTGGATAAAGAAAATGTGATACAGCCACATGATAGAATATTATTCAGCACTAAAAAGAAATGAAGTACTGACACATGCTACATCATGGATGCATTCTGAAAGCATCATGCAAAATAAAAAAAGGCAGATACAAAGGACCACATATTGTCTGATGCTTTTCATATAAAAATTTCAGAATAAGAAAATCCATAGAGATTGAAACTAGATTAGTTTTGGCCAGGAGTTGAGGGAAAGGGGAAATAGGGGGCAGGGAATATGACTTGTTTTTGCAATGATGAGAATATTCAAAAATTAGATAGTGGTGATGGTTATGCAACACTGTGATATATTTGAAAATTGCTGAATGTACACATTGAAAGAATGAGTTTTATGGTATATGAATTATATCTCAAAAAAGCAGATATCTAGAAAAGTACATGAGAGGGATAATGCATTTTCATCTGAAATAGAAGATTTAGGATCTAGTTATCAAAGATGTGATAAGAGAACAGAACACTCTAAGCTTTCAGCACATGAATTTACTCTCTTGTCACTTGAACTTCTTATCAGAGTTACTAGGTTATTTTATTGTGTTCCATGTTATCTTTTACCCAAAAGGTCTTGGTTGGCAGAAGTTTTCCCTTTCCTTAAAGTTAAATATATATTTAAATAGCTATAAAATACATAAGGAAAAAATGATGAAAATAAAAACCCAGATACAGAATACAACCTAGAAAAATTCCTTGCTAAAACATAGTATGAACATTAACTATGGGCCTTTTCCTGTTTCACATTATAATTTGTTTTCAAAATGTAACTAATGTTAACTCCAGAAGTACTAGATATCACATAAAGCTTATTTCACTTTCACAAAACCTAACTATGCTACACAGTGTAATACAGGGGGTATTCCGGTTAAAGCTTTACGAAATGCAGGATTCTATGTCTTGGCATTACATTAAGAACCTTCAAGAAGAATGTCTTAGGAAAAGACTATTTCTTGGTACTTTTCCTACCCAGGATATTTGGGTAGAATAGAATGTCTGACCATTGTATTTTTGGACTGAAGTGTATTTAAATAGCTTTTATATATGCCAGGAATTGAAAATAACATCTTAATTTGAGAATAATAAAAGAGGAGGATAAAAGTAAACCCTCTGCTAGGTGTTAATATAGATCTAAGACATTAAATGACACTTTAAGTAAAATTAGTGAAATACACATCAAGTAGTAGAAGTGTGATCAGGCACTTCTAGCAAAAGTGATAAATCATGTATTAAAATTTAAAATGTCTATAGTTCATTTATTTACTCATTCAACTAATACTTTATTACATATTGACTATACAGCAATAAAAACAACAACAAAAAAGTCTACTCTTTCTTCTCTCCCAGAACTTAAAATTTGTTTAATAATGCTACTGCAAAGAAAACAGTAAGATTAAATGATGATGAAAAACTTGAAAGAGCACTGATCTTAGAGTCCTAAGATCTGAATCAAAATTTCATGTCTACTAATCGCTAGGCAAGTGATACTGGATACATCAACTAATTTCTCTAAACCTCAATTTCACACCACGAAAAAATGGTGTATGCTATTACCTGTCTAGTGTATTTCATCAGTTAATTATAAGGATCACAGAGAAAATATTCAAACATTCCCTAAAAACTCTAAAACTTCTATAATCACTGGCTTGCACTATTACTTAAATGTATGGAAAACTATCAAATTTCTTGCAATAAATAATTTTAGTTGATATTGACAGTATACTGAGTCTATGTGGCCAGACAGTAAAGACTAATGCTAACTGTCAAGTACATTAACAACATAAAATGACACATATGCTAGGGTTTTGGCCTTTCTCCATTTAACCATTCTAATTTCACCTGGATTTCTTCTACATGCCTATTTATGCTCATATTCACAAGCAACGTTCCAGCCATAGGAAGAGCAAATGAGTCAGACAGACTTCTATCAAACTTCCAATCTGAGCAACAACTGCCACATGTTTCTTTACTCTTCAGGACATGTATTTGTCAATCCTGTTTGAATCTTAACAAATAGTGGAACTTTCAAAATAAAGACAAATGCACTTAGTAGAAGAAAATAACAATTGTAATTGCAACCACATTAACTTGACTGAGTTTTTGTTTAAATTGCTTCTGCGCTTCTGATGAAAACCACTGTTCTTAAGAATAATGAAGTGCTTAAGACATGACTGAAAAATAAAACCTCAAAATTAAACCCATGAGGAAAATAAATTTAACTTGGCATAATTCTGGTTTGCAAAAATACTGTCAGATAATGAACCCAAATCCATATGAATCAATGATAAACACTATGCACAAGAAACAGTTAATACCTATAGGTGCTCCGTGAAACAGTGGAATCCAAACTGTCTGTCTCTTTTGGGTTGGAGAAATAGAATAATCCTGCTTTTCCTCAAACACTGGCAAACATATACTATGATAGCTAAAAGTCAACTTAATCCTTCCTTTCCTGGCTCAAAATAAAAATAAATACGCCATCTCAGACCTAAGATGTGATAGCCCTTTGTGGGTTTTCATGAAAGAGAGAGAAACACCCAAGACAATGATCATGGGTGGATGGGCTTTGTGTAATTTTCAATCACATAACCTTGTTTTAGAAAGTAGAAATGAAGAGGCCAGACAACTATGGATAAAATTCTGGCAGTGGCTGTACTGTGCTCTGATTATTTTTTATTAGCATTGGTTGTATCAGAGCTGAAGCTTCTTGGCATTTTCCATACAAATCCACTCCCACTGAGTATTCTGGAAGCACAGTAACTTTATCAAAAGGTAGAGTCACATTCTAGAGCATGTCATCTGTCACCTCTCATCATCTCATCATGCCCCATGTCCACACTTTCTGTCTTTTCTCTCTCCCAGCTCTTCTTCTGCAATAACTAACAAATCCTTCCCTTTGTCCTCATGCAGAAGAGTTTGGCACACGCCATTTTTCTCAAGGTGTGATTTTTTTTTTTTTTTTT
>NW_016805471.1:0-28356 GCF_001698545.2 Rhinopithecus bieti | reverse complement strand
TGAATGCCTCAAAAGTAAATAGGGGGCTGGGTGCAGTGGCTCACGACTGTAATCCCAGCACTTTGGGAGGCCAAGGCGGGTGGATCATGAGGTTAGGAGTTCAAGACCAGCCTGACCAACATGGTGAAACCCTGTCTCTACTAAAATACAAAATTAGCTAGGCGTGGTGGCACGTGCCTGCAATCCCAGCTACTCAGGAGGCTGAGGCAGGAGAATCGCTTGAACCCAGGAAGCGTAGGTTGCAGTGAGCTGAGATTGTGCTACTGCATTCCAGCCTAGGAGACAGAGAGAGATTCCATCTCAAAAAAAAAAAAAAAAATGTAAATAGGGGGATAGCTCCCATTAAATCACTCAGGATCCTGTTATTGAATGGGTCCTCCTGCAAGGGACCAACAACAAAGTCAGTGACTTAACTTACTTATTAACTCAAAATAAGTAACTTAAAACTTCAAAAACTTCAAAACTGTAGCGCAAACTTTCACAGATGAACCACTACAAAATCAATGCCACTATATTGGGGCAAGCAGCGTAAATTTTCAGACCTCAGAAATATTGAATGGCATTGATACATTTTCATTTCTTACTCATTCCTACCTGAACATCTGGGCTGATGGCATTTCATGTTTAAGAATAGGGCATTTGGCAGGGCGCAGTGGCTCACGCCTGTAATCCCAGCACTTTGGGAGGCTGAGGTGGGTGGATCACTTGAGATCAGGAGTTCGAGACCAGCCTGGCCAACATGGTGAAACCCCATCTCTACCAAAACTACAAAAAAAAAAAAAAAAAAAAAAAAAATTAGCCAGGTGTGATGGAGGGCACCTGTAATCTCAGCTACTCAAGAGGTTGAGGCACGAGAATTGCTTAAACCCGGGAGATGGAGGTTGCAGAGAGCTCAGATCGCACCACTGCACTCCAGCCTGGGTGACAAGAGCAAGACTTCGTCTAAACAAACAAACAAACAAACAAACAAACAGAATAGGGCACTCAGCAAGGCTTACCGGGAAACTGAGTGGAGATTTTCCTGTGTGACCAGTAAGTGATTGTGAATTAAAAGGATTGGTTATCGAACTTAAAAACCTACTTGTGGGACATTAAAAGCCTCTAGCATGTATCACCTTTGGACTTACTTGTATTCCTGTGACTTTGGTCCCCTGGGAGAGAAGCATCCGTAGTCCAGGCTGGAATGTGCTGGTCGGGATGTGCAGTAGAAATCACAGTGCTCTGGTTATAAATTGTATTTGTAAGAATAACATCGGACCCTTGGATTTCACCATCAGTGACCAAAGGTTCACTCCCATTTGATTTAAAATAGACCTTTTGTAATGTTCCTGAAAGAAAAAAACAAAACAAAAAAAAATCCTATGTTTGAAACATTACTAGAAGTATTTATTTTAAAACACATTAAGAAAACTCTAGAGCTACTTTCCCATATGTCATTCTAACCAGGTAAACACAAAGACAAAGATGAAAGCCACAACAATGACCTCCTTTTTGGGGTCGACAACCACAAAACCAAGAGTTTCTTTTCTACCACAAATCACACAGCCCTGTGATGAAACATGGCTTTCTCATGAGCCAATGGTTTGGAAACTGAGTCTCCTATCAAGGTTTCCTGGTGCTTCAAAAATTTAGGGCAATTCTACCTCACCCGAGACTCACCACAAATAAAATGTGATGAATCTTACAGCATTTTCTTCCTGCTTCCTTAGTTTCTTAATCTCACCGGTCATTGTATGCTACTCAGGACCCAGGACATGTGCTCTATCACTCACTGTATCTGTCATCAAAGGACACAATGGTGCTTGCCATCAGCTTATTTCCCACATTTTGCACTAATTTTCAGTAAACTATGCATAAACTATGCATAATACGCAAATAAAAAATAGGAGGGCTCATACATTTATCAAAACTTGCATCATAGGAACCAAAAAAAAAACAAAAACAAAAAACCTCTAAAGCACAAACTAAAAGAAGAAAATATCTTCATCTTCGACCAGAAAATAAAAATATAACTATATGAAATAAGAAATATTCATTTAAAAAATTTTATTTCCATAGGTTATTGGGAAACAGGTGGTGTTTGGTAACATGAGTAAGTTCCTTAGTGGTGATTTGTGAGATTTTGATGCACCCATGCACCCCGCGAAGTTTGGAACATGCCGTGAGCAGTATACACTGCACCCAACTTGTAGTCTTTTATCCCTAACCCTCTTTCCACACTTTCCCCCTGAGTCCCCAAAGTTCATTGTGTCATTCTTATGCCTTTGCCTCCTCATAGCTTAGCTCCCACTTACGAGTGAGAACATATGATGTTTGGTTTTCCATACTCATTAAACTAAGATTATCAACTGGCCACTTTCTCAAGGTATCCATTCATTGACAAAACAAAGAACCAAACCTAAGATTATTGAAAACCACCTTTGTCCTAAAGACAAAGGAAGAAACTTTTGAAAACTTGGAAAGAGATCATGTATTTTTAACTCAGTCAAAATAGACAGCAGGTTTTGTTTCCAGAATATCGCACTGTACTTGAGCATGCCATGAAAATAAATAAATGTGATATTGACCCATCCATAGAAATACCCAAGGGAGATTTTCTTTTCTAAAAGCATTTACAGTGAATGCTCTAATTGGCTCTCACTTTTCTAAATAGTCCCAAGGACCATTAAAAATAAAAGAAATATAAATAAAATGTTTAATATCAGTGTATGGAAAAAATTTCTCTACATATGCTTGACACTTGGAAAACATTAACTACAAATAAAAATAGAAAAGCAGCTGTTTCTAGCTAACTGAGATCAACAGTTTCCTCTGCCAAAAGATTCTAAATAAAACATTGAAGCATAAAAGCTAAATCATGATGATGTAATGCAGGTAACATGCACAAACTGTCTGTGTGATCATGAGTAAAAGTCAAATGCAGTAGGTAAAATGAAGGAATTCATTTAATTCTTATTGATTTTCAAAATGATTTACAATTTATCCTAATCAAAATAAATGTGATAGGCTTAATTACTATAGGAAATGTATTTCATCCATACAGAATAATTTACTCATCAATTACCTATAATTTTACTTACATCCATTTAACTGCTCTCTTCCTTGTTTTTGGCATAAAGAGATTTTTTTCCATAAGGTGGTATTTATGCTAATGTGGTTGTAATGAATATATATATAGGCCCTTAAGTTGATTTACTTAATCTTGTTGAACCCGTGAGTAGGCATCCAGTTCTGTCAACATACTTTTAGCAAATGCCAATTGTTCACGGTTGTATCCTCAAGTAATTCCCTTATAATGAGTTTCTTGTCATATAAAATATTTCAACAGTTGTTCCTTTTTGGTAATAATTAGCCTTATTAATAATCTTTCCTTTATCATTTTAATCTTTCCTTTATCATTTTAACCAAACAGTGTTTAAAGTGTTCATAACATCTGGCTGGGTGCAGTGGCTCATGCCTATAATCCCAGCACTTTGGGAGGTCGAGGTGGGTGGATCACCTGAGGTCAGGAGTTCTAGACCACCCTGACGTGAAACGCCATCTCTACTAAAAACACAAAAAACAAATTAGCTGGACATAGTGGTGGGCACTACTCAGCTGTAATCTCAGCTACTACGGAAGCTGTGGCAGGAGAATTGCTTGAACCCTGCAGGTAGAGGTTGCAGTGAGCCTAGATCACACCATTGCACTCCAGCCTGGGCAACAGGAGTGAAATTCTGTCTCAAAAAAATAATAATAAATAAAAATAAAGTGTTCATAACATCTGTTTATCCTAAGAAGTCCTCTGAAACATTGACATTTTTAAGAAAACACTGACTTGGATAACAACTTTCTTTTAAAAAGGCAGCTTCATTACTCTTAAGCTTTATGTATTGAAAGCAATTTGGCAGAATAAAGAGAAAGATAATATTTGAGAGGCACTGTAGTTAATGCTTTTAAAGTATATTTTGGGGGGAGAGAAAGAGAGAGAGAGAATAAACTTAAAGGACATGTCTTTAAAAGCCTGAACTCACTGGACAACTTGTTTTCAAGTATCTCTGGAAGCTGACCAACTCCCAACACAGTTGATTGTCTACAATGCATTTTTTTAAGCGCAAGTATTATAACTCAATAAAACTAAATGCTTTCAACCTGTATCATGATGAGCTATAAAAATGCTAAGAGATACTAGCCCAAAGTAGAGTATTTTTTCTTCTAATACTGCCTCATTCTTTTCTACATTTCTGTGTTTATTGTGCTATGGTTAAAAGTACAGGTTCTACAGCCTGACCACCTGAGTTTAAATCCCATCTGTACCACTTGCCCTGAAACTTTGGACAAAGTCTCAACTGCCGTAAAAGGAAGGAAAAATAAAACACCTGTTCATGGGGCTGGCTGTGGTGAGACAGCCAAATAAAAATGGCTCCCCGGCAGAACCTCCGACTGGTCTGGCACTGGGAGGAGCGCACAATGGGGTGAAGCCTCAGAAGGTTCACACCGTTTGCAGAGGGGAGGAGCCTGGCCTCTCCTGTTCTGGGGTGGTATCTGGGACTCAATTTGTGAGGCGGGAAACTGGCTAGCAGGAGTCCCACTTTGCTGAGAGTCCCTGTTTCCCTTTTTTTTCCTTTTCGCCCAATAAATTCCAGTTTTCTCACCGTTCAAAGTGTCTGTCAGCCTAATCTTTCATAACTGTGTAACAAGAACCCAGCTTTTAGCTGAACTAAGGAGAAGTCCTACAACATTAGGATCAAATCAGCCAATACCTATATAAACACTTCGAATGGCTCTTGGCACTAAGTTCTTCGTAACTGTTAGTCATTACTACACATTGATGGTAATCACAATAAAATTGTCTTCTTTAGGGCTACTACGGTACTTTCAGATAAATATCAATTTCATTTTACTATAAGTGGATCCCAGTGTCACAAAATGGCTAATTTTCAGAAGTGAATCACTTAACCCAAATTTGGAGTGAGAAAATTATGGCTTTTTCATGCTAAATTATTAATAGAAAGTCACTTTGTATTAAGATAGTCTGGCTCAAAAGTGTTTCAGCTATATAGCCAAAAAAACAATTTAATGATATTTAAGAAATACTATATAATTCTAATAATAATAAAAGTCAAACTTTACTGATTCCTTGTAATGAAGAGATTGGGCACTGTGGTAGGGAGAATAATGCTCCCCCAGAGATGACACATCCCAATACCTAGAACCTGTGAATATTCTGCTTTATATAGTTTATGTGGTAAAAGGGATGTTGCAGATGTGATTAAAGTAAGAATTTTGAGATGAAGAGACTATCCTGGATTATTCAGGTGAGCCCAGTATAATCACAAGGGTCTTTATAAGTAGAAGAGGGAGATAAGAGAGTATGTGTCAGGGTCACGAACTGTGAGAAAAACTCAACGGACCATTGCTTGTTTTGAAGATGGAAGGAGCCACAAGCCAAGGAATACAGGAAGCCTTAGAAGCTAGAAAAAGCAAGAAAATAGATTGTCCTTTAGAGTCTGCAGAAGAAACACCTAAATTTTGCCCAGTGAGACCTATTTTGAACTTCTTAACTCTAAGATAATAAATTTGTGCTATCTTTTTAAGCTACCAAGTTTGTGGTAATTTGTTACAGGAGCAATAGGAAATTAATACAAGCACCTTGCTAAGTTCCCTCACTATAGGCATCAACTGAGTTTACCTTCCAATAATCCTATCAAACAGATAATATAATTAATCATTTTGACAGTTTTAGAGAGATGGAAACTGAAGTTTATGAGAGTGAATTAACTTGCCCAATATTTGAGTTGGGACATGACAAATAGACATATACATATACCCACACACACTTTTCATTTTGGACAAAACATACAGGTTTTAAAAATCAATCATTGTGTGCTTGCAGAATTTATCTTCCTATGATGTGATTTTAAAATTAATTTCTTAGCTTTGTATCTTTAGCCATGTGAAAGACATTTACTTTGCACTTTCTATGTGCCAAGAACTTCATACTTACTCTGCTGAGAACACAACATTTAGTAAGAGGTCTTTACTATCAAGATGTTTATAGATTAGTTGAGGGAGACAGGCATGCAGTCTAAAAAATGTTAATATAAACTATGGTACAAGTGCTTTGAGAATGATATGCACAGGACAATGTGATAGCAAAAAGTAGAGAGATTGTCCTCATTCCATTTGAAAAAGTCAGGAAAGCCTGTTTAGAGAAGAGTATCCTAAATGTGAATCTTAAAAGCTGATTAGGGATTTTCTAGGTTTAAGCAAAGTATTTGTAGGGAGGAGGGTGGCGTGGCAATAGGGAGTGAAATATTTTCTTGATAAAACAAAGGGAAAAACATACGAAAAGGCCCAGAAGCAAGTAATTTAAAAATATGGCTAGCACACAGGAGCCTGGTAAGAGAAAAGGCTGGAAAAGGAAGAGACACCAGACAGGATAGGTCTTGGACAAGGCTTGGAATTTACCTTGTGATAGAAAATTTTAGAAATATCTTAAATAGGGTGAAACATATTAGAATGATCAGTTTGGCAGCAGGGTGACGTTTAAAAGTTTAGAGGTTAGTTATAAGGTTATTGTAATACTCCAAGTGAGAAAAGAGTAAAGCCTTAGCCAATGCCAAAACCCTAAGGACAAAGGGAACATTGGGAGAAAGCTCCAAAGATGCAAAATCATATGAACATGAGAGAAAGGTCCCTTTGAGGTCTCTGATTTGAATGATGTAGTAAACAAACGTATCCCCAACTGAGTTGGTGTGATATCGTTAGTGCTGTTCATCAAATATTTCCAATTCTCTCTCCTTCTACCGGGGCACAAGCTGAGCACTGCATTCTCTGGCCTCTTGAGTGAGCCTTTGCTTCAAGTTCAAGGCTATAAGCAAAACTAAAAAGTGTTGCTTCTAGGCAGAAGCATTTAATTGCTGATGTAAGAGCCTTCAGAGCTCTGGCACAATCACCACAAAGGTTCAAGATGGTGGCTAGTTCATCAATTTGGCCCCTGAAAGACCTCGATGAGCACAGGCCCCCTGACATCTTGCAAAGGACATGTAGTATTGTAATAAATTAACTGTGGTTTGTAAATCACCAGTATTGGGGGATTTGTTGTTGTTACATGACAGAGTCTAGCTAATCTTGACTACAACAATAGATAATAGAGTATGAAAAATAGATTTGTAGGAGCTTGTTGTTGTTGTTGTTACACTTTATTGAATATAAAGGGCCTGTGAAACATTCAATGGGGAGGAAAAAAAGCCCAAATTTGAAGGAATCTGATGATTTCCTACAGATGCCTCACCAGACTCCCCAACAATGCTGTCCCTCCTTTGTGTTCCCAGAGCACGCACTGGTTATATCGTAGCACATATGCACTCAAGTGGAACTGTCTGTCCCATGCATCTATACATCAATCCCCAAGCAGAACACCTAGCACCAGTGTAGGGCTCCATACATATTTGTTGAACGTATGAATGATGAATGAACTAATGGAAATGGCTGACCTTGCCAAGAGGGGTATCAGTGTAAAGTGAGAAGAGAGCTGAGGACAGACACCTGCCATTTAATGGACGGCTAGAGAAAGGTTAGCATAAGGAAACTGAGAAACAGCAGCCAGAGAGACTGAAGGACAATCAGAGGTGACAATAGGAAGGCATAGTTGAAGAGCATAATGAGATGAATGTAGTAGTCAACACTAAGGAAGATCATATGTGCATAGCACATCTGGGGAGAAGAAAGCATTGCTGGCACCAACTAACAGTGAACATTCTTACCATGAACTGATGTACACAGACACAGAGAGAAACACGGGTTCTTCATTTCAAAGTCTTGCTCAAATACATGTTGGTTTCCAATGAAGCACATTGGATAAAAAGACACTGGTGGGCTTGCTAAGTATAGATATAGGAGTATGAAAAGAAGTGAAAGAGAGGATCAGAATGGGACTGATAGAGGTATAGGAATCATCTGGGGTGGTTCTTGTTAGAATGCAAATTCAGCAGGTTTGGAGTGGGGACTGAGATTCTGGATTCTGCATTTTACACAAATTTCCAAGTGATGCTGATGCCGCTATTCCATGGGCCACACTTGAGAGCAAGGCTTTAGACTACCATTTCAAAAAGCTTTAGACATAATATATAACCTTGGGCCTCAGTAGTTAAAGAAAAAAAATTCTCATGCTTGAGGATCCTCTGTTGGTGAATTTACAACAGAAAGCCAGATTTATTCAAAGAATTTGAAGTCTTAAGTAACGTGGAGTCAGGTCATGAAAGATCATAGATAATCTTAAATTTTGGGTGTGAAGAAATAAGAATTTGGGAGATTTTCTATTTTTAAGTGATACTGAGAATACATTATAAGTTAGGAAGTTAAGATTCTTTTACCTCCAAATTCTTATAAAAGCCACAAACTGCTGAGAAATTTGCTAAGAGAAAACTGTATTTAAGTTCGATGATCTCCAGCTCATCTAGCATTTTCAAGGAGAAAGGTCATTTCTAAAGAGAAATATTTTTATTGAATTCAAGAAAAATGAACAGTTTATTAAACTTCCTATATCTACATACCACTATAATTTTTCTTTTTTTCCTCATTTCATTAAAAAATTAAGAAGCCATACATACATTTTTCCATCATATTAAGAAAACTAGAAATGTAATTTTAAGCTATTTTTCATAAGCTTATGGCTAAAATAAATTTATTTTAGATATATATGGATGAATGAAATGACCAGATGAATATTTAAAACCAAGTCTTCAACAGGCTGAGAAAAAAAGTCAGAAGCATTCTAATGAGAGTTTTTGGAATAAAACTTGGGTGAATAAATTGAGGTGAAGAATAGTTTGAAAAAACTAATTCAGACTATACCCCATACATTTATAGGACTCCCTGCCACATACTCAGCTGTAACCCTTTTTCCATACAGCTGCCAATGACACCTTCTAAAGCTAACACCCTTTCTCCATACAGCTGCCAATGACACCTTTTGGAAGTCCCAACCAAGATAATCATTTCCAAGATCTTGAAAGAGCCTTTTTTCCCCCCGATGTTTTCTTCTAGGAGTTTTATGGTTTCCAGTTTTATGTTTTAGTCTTTAATCCATTTTGACTTGATTTTGGTATGATGGTATAAGATAAGGGTCCAATTTCATCCTTTTGGATGTGGATATGCAATTTTCCTAACACCATTTGTCGAAGAGACTATTCTTTCCCCCTCGTATACTCTTCACACCTTTGTTGAAGATCCGATGATCATATATATGTGGATTTATTTCTGGGCTCTATATTCTGTTCCATTGGTCTATATATCTGTTTCTATTCTGGTGCTATGCTGCTTTGATTACTGTAGCCTTGTAATATAGTTAGAAATCAGCACATTTGACGCCTCTGTCTTTGTCCTTTCTGCTCAAAATCGCTTTGGGTATTTGGGATCTTTCATGGCTCCAGATGAATTTTAGGATTGTTTCATCTG
The DNA here is from genome assembly GCF_001698545.2 of Rhinopithecus bieti. Lineage (NCBI taxonomy): Eukaryota > Metazoa > Chordata > Mammalia > Primates > Cercopithecidae > Rhinopithecus > Rhinopithecus bieti. Next base: position 18,915 of record NW_016805471.1, on the reverse strand, counting down.
AAAAATGCCACTGGGATTTAGCTAGGGAATGCATTGAATCTATAGATCACTCTGGGTAGTATGGACATTTTAACAATATTAATTCCTTCAGTCAGTGAACATTAAATGTCTTTTCATTTATTTCTGTCTGATTTAATTTCTTTTATCAGTATTTTATGGTGTTCAGTGTAAAAGTATTTCCCTTCCTTGGTTAGGTTTATTCCTAAGTACTTATTCTTGTTAATCCTATTAACAAAGATTTCTTAGACATGACATCAAAAGCACTGGCAACAAAGAAAAAAAAAAGACAAGCCGTGTTACATCCAACTGAAAACTTCTGCACAGCAAAACAGAGGTTGAGTAGACGTAAAAGCTGAGAGAAATTATTTGTAAACCACATATTTGATCAAGAGTTAATATTCAAAATATATAAAAATAAGAAACTCACAAATCAATAGCAAAAAAGAAAAGGTAGCCTGATTTTTTTAACAGGCAAAGGATCTGAATAGACATTTCTCCAAAGAAGACACATACTCATAGCCAGTAAGTATATGAGATGGTGCTTAACATCACTAGTCATTAGCGAAATGCAAATCAAAATGATAAAGAGATGTCACATCATGGTTGTTATGATGGCTATTATCAAAAACAAAAGATAACAAATTAGTAGGAATGTAGATTGGTGCAGCCATTATGGAAAACAGAATGGAAGGTCCTTCAAAAAAAATTAAAAATAGAACTATTGTATGATCCAGCAATCCCTCTTCTGGGTATACATCCAAAGAATTGAAATCAGGATCTCCTATCTGCACTCCCATGTTCTGTGAGCATTATTCACAATAACCAAGACATGGAAGCAGCCTAAATGTCCACTGACAGATGAATAAATTTTAAAAATGTGGCATACACACAATGGTATATCATTTGGCTTTAAACAAGAAGACAATCTTATCATCTGTGGCAACATGGATGAACCTGGGGGACATTATGCTAACGACAAATACTACATGTTCACACTTATATGAGAAATCTAAAATAGACTCATAGAAGCAGAAAGTAGAATCGCGATTGCCAGAGGGNGCTCATCTAGCATTTTCAAGGAGAAAGGTCATTTCTAAAGAGAAATATTTTTATTGAATTCAAGAAAAATGAACAGTTTATTAAACTTCCTATATCTACATACCACTATAATTTTTCTTTTTTTCCTCATTTCATTAAAAAATTAAGAAGCCATACATACATTTTTCCATCATATTAAGAAAACTAGAAATGTAATTTTAAGCTATTTTTCATAAGCTTATGGCTAAAATAAATTTATTTTAGATATATATGGATGAATGAAATGACCAGATGAATATTTAAAACCAAGTCTTCAACAGGCTGAGAAAAAAAGTCAGAAGCATTCTAATGAGAGTTTTGGAATAAAACTTGGGTGAATAAATTGAGGTGAAGAATAGTTTGAAAAAACTAATTCAGACTATACCCCATACATTTATAGGACTCCCTGCCACATACTCAGCTGTAACCCTTTTCCATACAGCTGCCAATGACACCTTCTAAAGCTAACACCCTTTCTCCATACAGCTGCCAATGACACCTTTTGGAAGTCCCAACCAAGATAATCATTTCCAAGATCTTGAAAGAGCCTTTTTTCCCCCCGATGTTTTCTTCTAGGAGTTTTATGGTTTCCAGTTTTATGTTTTAGTCTTTAATCCATTTTGACTTGATTTTGGTATGATGGTATAAGATAAGGGTCCAATTTCATCCTTTTGGATGTGGATATGCAATTTTCCTAACACCATTTGTCGAAGAGACTATTCTTTCCCCTCGTATACTCTTCACACCTTTGTTGAAGATCCGATGATCATATATATGTGGATTTATTTCTGGGCTCTATATTCTGTTCCATTGGTCTATATATCTGTTTCTATTCTGGTGCTATGCTGCTTTGATTACTGTAGCCTTGTAATATAGTTAGAAATCAGCACATTTGACGCCTCTGTCTTTGTCCTTTCTGCTCAAAATCGCTTTGGGTATTTGGGATCTTTCATGGCTCCAGATGAATTTTAGGATTGTTTCATCTGAAAATGCCACTGGGATTTAGCTAGGGAATGCATTGAATCTATAGATCACTCTGGGTAGTATGGACATTTTAACAATATTAATTCCTTCAGTCAGTGAACATTAAATGTCTTTTCATTTATTTCTGTCTGATTTAATTTCTTTTATCAGTATTTTATGGTGTTCAGTGTAAAAGTATTTCCCTTCCTTGGTTAGGTTTATTCCTAAGTACTTATTCTTGTTAATCCTATTAACAAAGATTTCTTAGACATGACATCAAAAGCACTGGCAACAAAGAAAAAAAAAAGACAAGCCGTGTTACATCCAACTGAAAACTTCTGCACAGCAAAACAGAGGTTGAGTAGACGTAAAAGCTGAGAGAAATTATTTGTAAACCACATATTTGATCAAGAGTTAATATTCAAAATATATAAAATAAGAAACTCACAAATCAATAGCAAAAAAGAAAAGGTAGCCTGATTTTTTTAACAGGCAAAGGATCTGAATAGACATTTCTCCAAAGAAGACACATACTCATAGCCAGTAAGTATATGAGATGGTGCTTAACATCACTAGTCATTAGCGAAATGCAAATCAAAATGATAAAGAGATGTCACATCATGGTTGTTATGATGGCTATTATCAAAACAAAAGATAACAAATTAGTAGGAATGTAGATTGGTGCAGCCATTATGGAAAACAGAATGGAAGGTCCTTCAAAAAAAATTAAAATAGAACTATTGTATGATCCAGCAATCCCTCTTCTGGGTATACATCCAAAGAATTGAAATCAGGATCTCCTATCTGCACTCCCATGTTCTGTGAGCATTATTCACAATAACCAAGACATGGAAGCAGCCTAAATGTCCACTGACAGATGAATAAATTTTAAAATGTGGCATACACACAATGGTATATCATTTGGCTTTAAACAAGAAGACAATCTTATCATCTGTGGCAACATGGATGAACCTGGGGACATTATGCTAACGACAAATACTACATGTTCACACTTATATGAGAAATCTAAAATAGACTCATAGAAGCAGAAAGTAGAATCGCGATTGCCAGAGGGGAAGAGGAAATGAGGTGATATCCAAGGGTATAAAGTTTCAGTAATGCAAGATAAATAAGTTCTAGAGATGACTATACAGCATAGTGACTATGGCTAATACTTCTTTGTGTACTTAAACATTTGTTAAGAGGGTAGATCTTATGCAAAATGTTCTAATCATGGAAAAAAATAATAAAGATGTGAGGAAAGTTTTGGAGGTGATGGATATGTTTATTGCAGAAATTGTGGTGATGGTTTCACAGGTATATACTTGTTTCCAAACTCATCAGGTTGTGATACATTAAGTATGTGCAGCTTTTTTTATGTCAGTTATACCTCATTACAATGGTTTAATGAATGAATAAATAAACAAATAAATAAATAAATAAATGCTACAACCAGACCCTGTCACTCTCTTATATCAACATCCTCATTGTGGATTTCATGTTCAAAGTACTACTTACTCCCTAGGGAATCCTCCCTCGTCTCAGCCCAGGTTCTGTTCCTGTCATAAGTTCTCTTAGCACCTTGTCTCTTCCCACATAGCAGGAACTTCTGTTGTAATTAATTAATAAAGTGATCATTTGTTTAATGCCTTCCTCTCTCACTGTGGAGTCCCTGAGGGTAGACTTTATTCACTGCTGTGCCCAATACCTATAGCACACTGTGTTGCATATAGCAGACACTCAATACATATTTGTTAAAGGAACGAACAGTATTACATCATAGCTAATTTTGTTTCTTTTAAATGTTTCTCAACATATCAAAATAATTTTACTTTAAATGTTGCAAGATGTATATTTATAATATGTTATGATGTAATAATATATAATATAATTAAATAATATAATATTGGAATTTATAATATATTAAGTATATATACATATGATTATGTACACATATGTACACACACACATATCCCAGTTTTCTTTCTTTTTTTTTTTTTTTTTGAGGGACAGAGTCTCCACTCTGTACCCAGGGTTGGAGTCAGTGACCACGATCTCAGGCTCACTGCCAGCTCCGCCTCCCAAGGTTCACACCATTCTTACTCATTCTCCTGCCCCAGCCTACTGAGTAGCTGGGACTACAGGCGCCCGCCACCACGTCCGGTTAATTTTTTGTATTTTTTTTTTTTCAGTAGAGATGGGGTTTCACCATGTTAGCCAGGATGGTCTTGATCTCCTGACCTCATGATCCACCCGCCTCAGCCTCCCAAAGTGCTGGGATTACAGGAGTGAGCCACCGCGCCCAGCCCCAACGTTTTCTTTATCCACCTTGGAACCACCACAATTCTCAGAATCCATGTCTTTGTTATTGTGAATAGTGCTGCCATGAGTGTGTGTCTTTTTGGTGGAATTATTTATTTTCTTTTGGATATATCCCCAGTTATGAGACTGCTGAGTCAAATGGTAGTTCTATTTTAAGTTATTTGAGAAATCTCAAAAGTTTTTTCCACAGTGACTGAAGTAATTTACATTTCCACCAACAGCATATAAATGTTCCCTTTTCTCAACAGCATCTGTTGTTTTTTGACTTTTTCATAATAGCCATTCTGACTGGTGTGAGGATGGTATCTCACTGTGGTTTTGATTTGTATTTCTCTGATTATTAGTGATGTTGAGCATTTTTTCATGTTTGTTGGACACTTGTATGCTTATTTTGAGAAGCATCTGTTCATGTATTTTGCCCACTTTATAATGAGGTTATTTGTTTTCTGCGTCTGGAATTCCTAAAAGAATGATTTTGAAGATGCATGGGAAAACCCCCACTTCCTAAAGTTTGCCTACATATAAACAAAATAGCATTTAGGAACATTACATAAGTGATACAAAATTCCGCTCTTGGTATATACCCAGGAGAAATGAAAATGTATTTCCCCACAAAAACATACACATAAGTATTCATAGAAGGATTATTGATAATAGCCAAAAGGTGGGAATAACCCAAATGTCTATCAATTGACAAATGGATAAATAAACTATGGTATATCCATACAATGAAATATTGTTTAGCCATTAAAAGGAATAAAGTATTAATATGTGCTACAATGTGAGTAAACCTTAAAAACATATGCTAACGGAAAGAAACCAGTCACAAAATACCACATATGGTAATAAAAAATGTCTAGAATAGAGACATCTATAGTGAAAGAAAACAGATTAGTGGCTGCTTGGGGCTAGGGGAGAGGAGATGGGGAGAGATTGGGTAGTAGCTAAAGGGTACAGAGTTTTGTCTTGAGATGACAAAAATGTCCTAAAACAGACTGCAGTGATGGTTACATTTATCTATGAATATACTCAAAACTACTGAATTGTAGACTTTAAATGGTTGGATCGAATGGTATATTATATTAATAAGAATAAATTATTATTAATTAACTAATAATTAATAAAATTAAAAAGAATAACCCATTTAAAGCAAAGCATTCCTCCTTTGCCCTCTGCTCAGAGGCCTCTAAGCACAGATGTATTTAAATGTACTTACATTTTATATTAGCATTAGATCCTGAGAATGAAAGGAAGTGTTCCTCAAAGCGTGTGAGCCAATGAACAGTGTCATGACAAACAGACTTTTTAAAATGACAGTGGTATAGCTGAGGAAGCTCTTACCAGACAGATCTGTCCAGAGATAATAACTATAAACTCTGGACAAAACACAAAAAGACAACTACTGAAGGGCACTGGAGAGGCAGGAGAAGCAGGCCAGGTCTGTAGGGGTGCTGACTCTTAGAAGAAGAGAGTGGCAGAGATGAGTTTCAGGACGGTTTACTGTCTTAGCCTGAGTGCAGACCACAGGTGACACCACAGAGCAAGAAGTGACTAAAACTCCCACAGAAAACCCTCAGTCTTCCTGGGCTGGGGCACTCATTCTGTCTTCCTCTTACTTGGTCATCCTCTGACCTCTGGCATCTGTGAAAGCCAGCATTTCTGGGTTCCTTTCCTTCTCTAGTCTTCCTGTATCTCTTTTTCCCTCCTGTTTGCCCCTTAAACACTAGCGTCCTCCAGAGCATTGCCCTCAGCTTCCAATTGATGCATTTTCTCTTCAGAGTTCATCGACTCACGCTGCTTCAACTGCCACTGAGACTGCCGCATGCATGGCAGACCTCCCTTCTCAATCTCCCCGCTGGATCCCCTAGCTTCAGTCCTATGCCAATGACTTGGAAGTTAAATTTTAAAGTCAGTGCTGCTCTGTCACAGAAGCCAAACATCATATTTGGTCACGATTTCTCTTGAAATTCCTTAGGAAAGCAACATGTTGGATTTCTCATTTTTCTTCATTTCTTGACCTGCTTTCACTGTTGAATTCAACTATGATTCCATTGTACTTGGTTGTCCCATAAGAATCTCTAATACACAAATCAACCTTCCAGTCTTTCTTTCATCTGCCTGTATCAGGTTCCTGCACCTTTACTTCCTATGTTAACGGGTAGCATCAAAACTAACCTGGTTAGACACAGGAGGCAGAGCAAGAGGCCTGATAGAAGTCTATAGCACTTGTCCCTCACCCCAAAGGAACACCAAATTTTAACAATTAACTACACACAAAAGTCACTAACACAAGAACCAAAAATCAGGTGAGCAATCACAGTACCTGCTTTTAACTTCATATCACTGAAGAAGACATTAAAGAGACCAAGACAGATAGTTTTGAATGCCGACACCATCCTCTCCCATCCCCCAGCAGTAGCCATGCAGCTTGGAGAATGTGGGCACTTGGGAGAGGCAGAGTGCAGTGATTATGAGGCTTTGCATTGAACTCAGTGCTGCCCTGTCACAGCAGAAAGCAGAGGCAACACTTGGATAGGTCCTGGCCAAAGGGTAATTGCCCATCACAGTGGTGAGCTTGAGTTCCAGCAAGCCTCACCACTGCAGGCTGGAGTGCTCTGGGACTTTAAGTGAACCTGAGCGACAGCCTAGGCCACAAGGACTGTAATTCCTAGGCAAGCCCTAGTGCTGAGCTGGGTTCAGAGCCGATGGACTGGGAGACACGTGACCTACAGAGACACAAGCTGGGGTGGCTAAGGGAGTGCTTGTGCCACCTCTCCTTCATCCTCCAGCAGTGGGTGTGTGGCACTGAGAAATCGGTGTGCTTGGTAAAGGGAGAGCACAGCAACTGGGGAACTTTACATTGAACTCAGTGCTTGTCTGTCACAGCAGAGACCTGGTAGGATTCAGCACTTGCTGACCAAAGAGCCCCATGGCCCTGAATATCCAACAGCAATACCCAGGTTGTATGCGGTGAGCCTTGGGCTCTGAGATGTGCTGGCTTCAGATGTGACCTTGCACATTCCTAACTGTGGTGGCTATGGTGAAAGACTCTTTCTATTTGAGAAAAGCAGGGGGAAAAGTAAAGGGGACTCTATCTGGCACCTTAGATGCCTGGTTGGCCTCGGTGGGGTAGAGGACCAACCAGGCTCTTGGGGTCCCTGAGTCTAGGCTTAGGCTCTTGGTTAGTTAGCATTTCTGGACCTGCCCTGGGCCAGAGAGGAGTCCACTGTCCTGAAGAGTGAGTCCCAGGCCTGGAAGCATGCATCATAAACCGACTGAAGGGCCTTTAAGTGAAACATCAGTGGTGGCCTGGCAAAAGCCCCCATGGGTTGGTGGTGGTGGTGGCCACAGGGAGAGGCTCCTTGGCCAATGGAAATGGGAGGGAAGAGTGGGAAGGGCTTTGTCTCATGGTTTGAGTACCAGCTTAGCTGCAGTAGAATAGAACACCAGCTGAAGTTCTAAGGTTTTTCACTTCAATCCATGGTTCCAAGACAGCATCTCTGGACCCACCTGGGGCCTGGGGAAGCTCACTGCCCTGAAGGGAGGGACATAAACCTGGCTGGCTTTGCCACCTGCTGATTGTAGACTCTAAGGCTTTGAGTGAACTTAGATGGTAGCCAAGTAGTGGTTATAGCAGGCCTTGGGTGAGACTCAGTGCTGTGCTGGCTTCAAGTCTGAACCAGCACAGTCCCAGTGGTAGCGGCCAGGGGTATGCTTGTGTTCCTGCCCCTAGTTCCAGAAGGCTCAGCACAGGGAGAGAGAGAGAGACTCTGTTTGTTTGGGAGAAGGTAAGGGAAGAGAATGAGAGTCTCAGCCTGGCAATTCAGAGAATTCTTTCAGACTTTATCCAGCACCCCCAAGGCAGTGCCTTTCTCTATAAGTCTTCAAGAATTGCAGCATTGTAGGGTCTCAGGCCCAAGTCCCTTAGAAGACCCAAAACACCTTCCCAAGAAGAATGGACACAAATGGGCCCAGATTTCAAATTAATTTAACCAAAGTAGTAAAAGATCTTTATAATGAAAACTAAAAACTGATGAAAAAAAATTGAAGAGGACACCAAAAACATGGAAAGATATTTGATGTTCATGGATTGGAAGAATCAATATTGTTAACATTTCCATAGTACTCAAAGCAATCTGCAGATTCCATGCAATCTCTATCCAAATCCCAAAGACATTCTTCATAGAAATAGAAAAAACACTTCTGAAATTTATATGGAACCACAAACGACCCAGTATAGCCACAGCTATCCTATGCAAAAAGAATGAAACTGGGGGAATCACATTTCCTGACTTCAAATAATACTACAGAGCTATAGTCACCAAAATAGCATGATACTGGCATACAAACAGACACACAGACTGATGGAACAGAATAGAGAACCCAGAAACAAATTCACACACCTATAGAGACCTCATTTTCTATAAAGATGCCAAGAACACACAGGGGGGAAAGGATAGTCTCTTTAATAAATGGTGCTTTAAAAACTGGATATCCACATACAGAAGAATAAAACTAGACCCCTATCTCTCACTGTATTCAAAAATCAAATCAAAATGGATAAAAGACTTAAATATAAGACTTCAAACTATGAAAGTGCTAAAAGAAAACATTGGGGAAACTCTTCAGGACATTAGTCTGAGCAAAAATTTCTTGAGTCATACCACACAAGCACAGGCAACCAAAGCAAAAATGAATAGCTGGGATCACATCAAGTTAAAAAGCTCCTGCACAGCAATGGAAACAATCAACAAAGTGAAGAGACAACACACATAATGGGAGAAAATATTTTCAAACTACCCACCTGATGAGAGATTCATAATCAAAATTTACAAGGAGCTCAAACGACTTTATTTTAAAAAGTTGAATAATCCAACTTAAAAATGGGCAAAAGATTTGAACAGACATTTCTCAAAATAAGGCATACAAACGGCAAACAGGCATATGAAAAGGGGTTCAATATTACTGACCATCAGAGAAATGCAAATCAAAACTACAATGAGATATCGCCTCACCCCAGTTAAAATGGTTTATATCCAAAAGACAGGCAATAATAACAAATGCTGGTGAGGATACGGAGAAAAGGGAACCCTCGTACACTGTTGATGGGAATGTAAATTAGTACAATCCCTATAAAGAACAGTTTGGAGTTTCCTCAAAGAAACTAAAATTGAGCTATCATAGAATCCAGCAATTCCACTGCTGGGTATATGCCCAAAAGAAAGGAAATCTGTGCATCAAAGAGACATCTGCATTCCCATGTTTTTTGCAGCACTGATCACACTGGTCAATATTTGGAAGCAACCTAAATGTCCATCAACAGATGATTGGCTAAAGAAAATATGGTGCATATACACAATGGAGTACTATGCAGCCATAAAAAGGATGAGATACTGTCATTTTGCTACAAAATGAATGGAACTGGAGGTTATTATGTCAAGTGAAATAAGTCAGACATAGAAAGACAAACTTCATATGTTCTCACTTATTTTAGGGGCTAAAAATCAAAACAGTTGAACCCAAGGAGACAGAGAATACATGGATGGTTATCAGAGGCTGAGGCTGTGAAGGATGGTAGGGGGTGGGGAGACGAGTGGGGGTTGTTAATGGGTAAAAAATATATATATAGTTAGAAAGAATTAATAAGATATCATTTGATTGCACAACAGGTTGACTATAGTAAATAGAAGTTTAATTGTACATTTAAAAACAATAGAGTATAATTGGATTATAAAAATATAATAGATTTTTGGGAGGCTGAGATGGGCGGATCACGAGGTCAGGAGATTGAGACCATCCTGGCTAACACAGTGAAACCCTGTCTCTACTAAAAATACAAAAAAATAGCCAGGCGTGGTGGCGGGCGCCTGTAGTCCCAGCTACTCAGGAGGCTGAGGCAGGAGAATGGCGTGAACCCAGGAGGCAGAGCTTGCAGTGAGCCGAGATTGTGCCACTGCACTCCAGCCTGGACAACAGAGCAAGACTCCATGTCAAAAAAATAATAATAATAGAGTATAATTGGATTGTAAAAAATAATAGAGTATAATTGGATTATAAACTAGATTATAATTGGATTATTGTCACATTAAAGTATAAATGCTTGAGGGGATGGAGAGCCCATTTGTCATGATGTGGTTATTGCTTATTACATGCCTATAGGAAATTATGTAACATACCTCATAAATATACACACCCACTATGTACCCACAAACAGTGTTTTTAGAAACCTGGTTACCCAAACCAGAAATCCAGGAGTCAGCCTTGACTCCTCTCTCCCTCATATCAAAATCCAGTTTTGATTTATATTGATTTTAATGCATCCAACACCTTATTTCAAACCCTTATCACCTTTTACTTAGACCAGAGTCAGAGTCCCGAACTGGTCTCCCTGCCTTCATTTCTTTCTGCCTTCAGTACTCTGTAGTATATCCAGTTCTATTGCCTTTTGCAAATGCAAAATAATCAGAGTTCTCCTTTCTTGGAAAGATCCTCCAGTGGTAATCCACCACCCATAGCAGTGTTTTGTAATCATTTTTATAGCAGATCAATGTTATTTTCAAACAAATATCATATAAAAGCCTAATATCTATAAATAGATATGAGCTGTATTTTACTGTGATTAACTTACTTTGTAAGATCTAAGTGTGTAAGTTCTATAAACCAGTAAGAAAATAATAAGGAGGGCTGGGCGCGGTGGCTCAAGACTGTAATCCCAGCACTTTGGGAGGCCGAGACGGGCGGACCACGAGGTCAGGAGATCGAGACCATCCTGGCTAACACGGTGAAACCCCGTCTCTACTAAAAAATACAAAAAACTAGCCGGGCGAGGTGGCGGGCACCTGTAGTCCCAGCTACTCTGGAGGCTGAGGCAGGAGAATGGCGTAAACCCGGGAGGCGGAGCTTGCAGTGAGCCGAGATCGCGCCACTGCACTCCAGCCTGGGCGACAGAGCAAGACTCCGTCTAAAAAAAAAAAAAAAAAAGAAGAAGAAAAGAAAAGAAAATAATAAGGAGGTTTGGCAAAATTTAAAAATTCAAAATCAATGGCAATGCAATTAGATCAGCATCGTCTTGATATTTATTTCTCTATTTTATTTGATTGCACATATTTTAAAATCCTGATTCATATCATTAGGTAGCTACCAGTGATAATAGTTTATTGCTTTTTCCAAAAAGTTCACCTTTCAAACTTAAAGTATCATTCATTTAGAAAAAGATAGCAAGATGTAAATATTAATGAGTTAACCTGTCAGCACATATTACTTGGTTTCTGGGTTTTACTTGGTTAAAAATGTGGTATGCAATATTTAGTTTGAGTGTGTATTTAAGATCTGGGCTTTTTTTAATGAAAGTCAAAGCAAACATTTGTGCAATCCTTAAGTCTCCTCCTTAGAACCTTGTTACCATGGAATAGAGTTTGAAAACCAGTGATCTAAATGCTAAACCCCAAATCCTTTAGTATTTAGTATGAAAATGTAAGATCCTGTTTCATTCGGACTTTATCAGTCTAGCTGCATTTCCCACCACTGCCAAATTTTCGCCCAGTTTTCTAAATCTATGTTCATCTTTCAAGGGGTTATACTTTTGTACTAGTTATTTTCTCTGCCAAATGTGACTCCGGAACTACTGTCTTCTAACCCAAATTTCTATTAACTTAATTTCAAAGTTAAAACATTAACTCTCCATGATGCTTTCTTTGAATGTGCCAACAGGACCTTGTATACACTTCTATCTTAAACATGTGTTGCCTTGTGTGATAATCATCACTTCCTCTCAACTGTGAGCTCCTAAGAAAGGACTAATTTAACCATCCTGGAGTTCTCAGGAACTTTCAAAGTGCCTGCAACCTAATAATCATTCCTTAAATGTTTTACATCCATAAACTCATTCATTAATATTAATAATAATAACCAGTAGAGTGGTTACAGTAGCTGAAACTGCAGATTTGCAGAACGTTGTGAACAGATAATCCTCTCATTGACTGACACTTTAGGTTAAATAAGTACTAAGTAGAAATCACTCTTCTAAATCATGCTAATTTTCACTTTAACTTCATTTTTCTTTAATAATGGCCTCACCCACCAACATAGGAAAGCAGGATCACCAGCAAGAGAATGAGAGCACAGATACATGGAATCAGGACCAGCAATAGGAACCGGAGGAGGTTAGCAGTCACCAGCTTCTGAGAGCAGCCATTGCCCATGTTATTGTCATCAGCTCTCAAGACCTAAAGTAAAAGAGGAAAGCGTAACATGGTTTTAGTTTTACAATACAAGGTATGAAATTTTAGGTTACAGCTATCCATTTAGAACAGCACCATTCCAAAAAGATTTTACTATTTGTGCTTTAGGGTATGAAATGAGCTTAGTCACCAAATCATGCCAATAAATGAACAGATAACTGTACATCTACATTCAGGGAAGAGCAAACTATCTATTTCCGAAACATTTTTCAGAAGTATATGGGCTCTTAACAATATCCCATTTTGCTTTTTTAAAATATATTTGTCAATTTGGTATAATTCCAAAGGGCTATGAATTAACATGGCAAAACCTCACCCTGGACCAAAGCTACAACAGAAGTGAAGACTGCCTAATACAGTGATACAAAATTGGTAAGTGGGTGTAGACAGAATATTATCCAGACTTCATTCTTTTGTCTCATTAGTCTAAACAAAATGTGAATGAATCTGGATAAAATAAGTATTTGGTCATTAATAATTCAGCCAGGCTTGCTGTTACTGACCATGCATTTAGTGACAAGTTGAAATATAAGGAGGAGCCTGCCCTGATTGCCAATTAAACGCTAACAACTTTGAGGACATCCTCGGCTGTCCATGCTGCCCCATCCCTTGTGAGAGGATGTCAAAGTGCAAAAATGATGGTTCAGATAAAGTTCTTGTCTTCAAATGCTTCAAATTTTGCTTAGTTCAATCTCTTGCCAGAAATGATATCTGGAAATTCATTTATTACAAATGGCTAGCTTCAAGCAGTGACTTCAAAAAAACATCTGAGATGGTACTAAAAGGGCTTTGAATCACTACAAGAAACTCTCTGGGTCTCCTTAATGAAGGCATTTCTCATGACTCTCTCTGGACTTCTAACTCTGCATTTTCTCCTCTGACAGTTTCAGAACTTGAACTGTAACCTCTGTGTAACTATCTCCTGAATCTCTCTTGCATTCTAAACTCCTTTCAGAGTTACACTACATACTTCTAATGCCTGGTGGGTAGTAGCCTCTCTTCTTAACAAGTCCAAAACTAAGATGAGCCTTCTCTCTCTCTATCTTCAAACTAGTTCTTCTCCTGACTTTCATATTTGTGTTTACAGAAATTCCTCCCTTCCAATATGGAGAGTGGAGTCCAAAGACTCCCCATTTCATTACCCCTATGCCATACATCAACAGGTTTTGTTGGTTCTTCCTCTGTAATAAATACCAAACTTTTTTTTTTTTTTAAATGAATGACCTTTGAGAAAGAGCCTTATAATAATCAAGAAATTATTCTAACAGAATGGTCCTGTAATATTCTCAGGACTTCCTGACCAGTATTTGATTATTTCCCATAGATGCAAAGACAATTTTGATGGCTTCTTCTGAATTGCAAGGCTTATGTAATTCCCATTTCTGCTTTACTCCCTCTATCTGGGAATACAGGTTCACTAACCCATATTGCAAGCAGTGTTCACTACATAATATGATGACAGCTTCTGTAATTTTAAGAATTCTCCATGAGAGACATTATTTGAAATAACGAATGTTGTTAACTTGAGAAGAGCTTCATTTCCTAGGTTAATGTCTTACTGATCCATTTCCTCTGTACCTGGATTAAGCTACCAGCCAACGTGTTATCATTTACAGTTAATTTACAATTGATCTTCCAGAAGACATAGCACTGGTGCAATATAATATGAGATCTGCAATAGCACATTGACTACAACACCATTATTGGATAGGCAGTGCCCTTTCAGGCTTATATACAACACTTGTCTACAAAAAAAATCAATCAATAAACAGAAGTGTGGGACCACAGGTCAACAAAGTTAATGGCAGAAACAAGTTGATACTTGTTTATTTTACTTAGTTACTGAACACCTACTAATTATAATAATAATGAAGGATATGACAATGACTTCAAACCATTGTCTCTCAAAAGCTCACAGTCTTGTAGGAGAGATGATATGTACATGAATAACATAACTATATTGCAAGATAGCAAATGATAAGCACCATGACTCTTACAGCTAAAGTGACATAAGAATTCAAAAGATAGAAATATAATTTGCTGGAAGATCACATAAGATATTGTACAGAGAACAACCCTGAATCAGCCATAATTCTGAGAAAAGTACCCCTGAAAAAGTCTGTTACGAGTTAAAAAAAAAAGTTGCAAAGTGTATACAGAGAGGTAAGAAATTATGAAATGTATTTAACTTCTACAACAATGAAGAAGCTTCCTCGCTAAGGTGATCACAAAAGCATTATAGGGATAACCTTGAGTGACGAATTCACAATGGCTCATTGCCATCTGGACTGCTAGAGCCAGATACATCTCATTTAGCATTTATAAGTAAAGAGTCACCGGAGAAAATGCTAGAGGCCCATTTTAATATCTCATCTAAGTATATATCAAGTACTGGACCTCCAAAAACGATACTCATGATTAGACTAAACATTTTCTTCAGTGACAAGATAATTGATTTTTTTGTTTGTTTGATTTTTGAGATGGAGTCTCATTCTGTCACCCAGACTGGAGTGCAATGGCACAATCTTGGCTCACTGCAACCTCCGCCTCCCAGGTTCATGCAATTCTCCTGCCTCAGCCTCCTGAGTAGCTGGGATTACAGGTGCACACCACCACATCTGGCTAATTTTTTGTGTATTTTTAGTAGAGACAGGGTTTCACTATGTTAACCAGACTGGTCTCGAACTCCTAACCTCGTGATCCGCCTGCCTCAGCCTCCCAAAGTCCTGGGATTAGGGCGTGAGCCACCATGCCCGGCCAGATAATTGACTGCTTTTTTCAAAGGGAGAGGAGGAAGAAATATGCAGGAGAAATTCAATACTTCAGCACTTTCTTCTTGAATAACTTGCATAACTTTCCTCTTGCACTCATGGCCACTTAGGACTGTTGCAAATGCTACATTATGCACAGGCCCTTCGAGGTTCCTCTGAATACAAGGCAACTCTCAGACTTCTCTGTTGAGTAAATGCCAGGTGAAATAAACAACCAGAATCATCCTTAAGCTTTGTTTCCATGGTCTCTAAACAATCCTTTCTCCAAATGGAATCCCTCTTCCACAAGCACCTTCCTCAGCCTTGAAATCAAGTTGAGCACAGGCACAGCATTCCATGGCAAGGGTAGGGAATGATGCATCTGATTGGACCTGCACATATTTGTAAAGCATGTCATTCTTATGTGTTTTTTGTTGTTGTTGTTTTATTTTTGGTTTTGGTTTTGGTTTTTTTTTTGTTTGTTTGTTTTTTTGTTTTTATTTTTGGTTTTGGTTTTGGTTTTTTTTTTTTTTTTTTTTTTTTTTTTTTTTTTTTTTTTTTTTTTGGTTTTTTTTTTTTTTTTTTTTTTTTTTTTTTTTTTTTTTTTTTTTTTTTTTTTGGTGTTTTGTTTTGTTTTGAGACAGGGTCTCACTCAGGCTGGAGTGCAGTGGCACAATCTCGGCTCACTGCAACCTCTGCCTCCTGGGCTCAAGAGATTCTCCTGCCTCAGTCTCCTGAGTGACTGGGACAACAAGTGTGCACCATCCATCACACCCAGCTAATTTTTTTGTAGAGACAGGATTTCGCCATGTTCCTCTGGCTGATCTCAAACTTCTGGGCTTAAGCAATCCACCCACCTTAGCCTTCCAAATGTTCTTATATTTTACTAATCTTGTTAGTGAAATCTCGTTTCTTGTATCTTAAGAACTACATTTATTTTAAAAGCATAACTTAAACTGGCACAATGTACCATTTTACCACAATTGTATGCCATCTTGGTATCATTTGAGAGGTCAAAATTTCAGATAGCCATCAAGCACTTTCTTCCTCTGGCTTCTCTTTCTCCTGCCTCTCTGGTCATTCCTTCTATTTTTGAAGGCTCAATTCTCACATTCACTCACTCCCCAGGCAATGTCATCCACACATTTATCTCCAATTAGTAGCCCTCCATAGGTGACTTGTATCTTTAAATAACAATCATAGATCTTTCCTCTGATCTCCAGACCATTATATGCAACTGACCACTTGACATCTCCTCATTGGAGGTTGTAAAAGTAACTAAAACTCAACAAGTCTGGAACCAAATAAACAATTTTAATCCCCATATCTGGTATTCTTCCAGGGTTTGCAATCTCAAAAAAAGGTAATTGCACAACTATCATGTGTCAGGTATTGTTTGGGCACTTGGGATATATTAATATGCAAAACAAAACTCTGTAGTCTCATAGATGCTACATTATAGTAAAAATAAACATGTCTCACCTGAAATACTGCAAACACTTCCTCCTATCTGGTTTACCTATATTTATCCATGCATTCCCTAACCTGTTCTCCACACTATAGCCAGAGTAAGAAAGAGGCTGTATTATCTTTGCATGATGAGAAAAGACAATGTGAAAAATGACCCCAAAGCTGAACTAATTCAAGATTGCAGAGCCTGGAACCAGAGCTGATCATGAGAGCCATGCACCCAGAGGTTCTGGGGAGGGCTTTGGATTTACACAGGGTATACAAAGTTTTGAGTCCATTTTATCAAGTTTGCAAAGGTCAACGAGATCATAGTTGACATTTCAAGTACATAAGTCTTTACCCTTTTTTACCTTCAGGCAGCATTTGATTTTGTCAACACATGGTGCATTCTTGAGGGCACATCCACAGCTGCAAACGGCAGAGAATATTTGAGAGCTTGTGTGGAGGTTCTAGTGGGGGAGTGCACCTACTTGAATACCCCTGACCAAAGATGGGTCCTCACCTGTCAGGGATGGTCATCCTCTTTGACAGAGCACACAGCTTCAGGGAAGATGCACATGGAGTGGTGAGGGGGGAAGGGGACAGCTGCCTAGCCAGGCAGATCAGCCAATTCAACCCTGGTGATCAATGGGGTGACAGATGTCACAGCCAGATTTCCCTTTCATCCAGCAGAGATTATTTGAATCTTCTGTCTGAGGGGTTGACAGGAGCTACATTCCTGACTAGGGGTTTTAGGTGGGTTTGTCCAGATAATTCTTGAAGGTAGGAATAGCTGCCAACAACCAGGTTACTCTAAAGCAGGAGTTCAGCCCAGAAGAAACCAAGTGAGAATTATTTTCTTTTCTTTTCTTTCCTTTCCTTTTTTTTTTTTTTTTTTTTTTTTTGAGATGGAGTCTTGTTCTGTTGCCCAGGCTGGAGCACAGTGGGCATCTTGGTTCACTATAAGCTCCACCTCCCGGGTTCACACCATTCTCCTGCCTCAGCCTCCCAAGTAGCTGGGACTACAGGCGTCCACCACCACACCTGGCTAATTTTTTTGTATTTTTAGTAGAGACAAGTTTCACCATGTTAGCCAGGATGGTCTTGATCTACTGACCTCGTGATCTGCCCGTCTCAGCCTCCCAAAGTGCTAAGATTACAGGCTTGAACCACTGTGCCCAGCCAAGAATTATTTTCTAATTGGTTGGATTATCTTTTGTGATAAATTTTACATCTTAAATATATAGAACAGGTATCAGAAAACAAGTCCATGGACCAAACTCAGCGCACCTAATATTTTTGTACATACAGCTTTGTTGGATACAGCCATATTCATTTGTTTATATTCTGTCTATACTGCTCTCCTGCTACTATAACAACATTGAGTATTTGCAACAGAGATCATATGGTACTCAAAGCCTGAAATCTTTACTATCTGGTCCTTTATAGAAAAAGTAGGTGAGCCCCTGATGTAGTGCATCAGTGTATATCTGCATACATGTGTATTTTTAAATTTGTATGTTTAATTTGATAATCAAACTAAAATATAAATTCTTTTAAGAAAATTGTATCTTAATCTCTTCATCAGGGCTTTTAACGAAATATGATATAACTGTACTGGGGGTAAACTGGCAGACAAACTGACTCTTGTTGTAGTACAAAGTTACTTCAGAAAAGGTTGAAAGATAAAAATAATCTTCAGGGGGGTGCGACCAAGATGGCTGAATAGGAACAGCTCCAGCCTCCAGTTCCCAGTGTAAGCAACACAGAAGACGGGTGATTTCTGCATTTTCAACTGAGGTACTGGGTTCATCTCACTGGGTGGTGTCAGACAGTTGGCGCTGGTCCACGGGTGCAGCCCAACCAGTGAAAGCTGAAGCAGAGCGAGGCATTGCCTCACCTGGGGAGTGCAAGGGGGAAGGGAATTCCTTTTCCTAGCCAAAGGAAATTGAGACACACAACACCTGGAAAATCGGGTAACTCCCACCCTAATACTGCGCTTTACCAAGGGTCTTAGCAAATGCCACACCAGGAGATTATATCCCACACCTGGCCCAGAGTCCCACGCCCATGGAGCCTCCCTCATTGCTAGCACAGCAGTCTGAGATCTAACT
>NW_016805470.1:2223192-2225337 GCF_001698545.2 Rhinopithecus bieti | reverse complement strand
AAAAAAAAAAAAAAAAAAAAAAAAAAAAAAAAAAAAATTAAAACTTAGCCAGGCATGGTGCCTCACGCCTGTAGTCCTAGCTACTGAGTAGACTCAGGCTGCAGTGAACTATGACTGTGGAACTGTACTCCATCCTGGGTGACAGAATCAGACCCTGTCTCAAATAAACAAACAAAAGGAGAATGGAAAGCTTAATGAGGGGCCTGAAGGGCAGCCTGGACCAAAAGAAGAGAAGGTGAGTTATGGATTTCCCAAACAGTCCTAACAGCAGAAAGCTGGGACTTACAGAAAGAGGTGGGGGATCCCAGGGCCTCAGATGGATTGCTGGGGGAAATGGTCACTTGAGAGGGGATGGAAATGGGCCCCATGCACTGCTACAGGCAAAGGGTAGATGAGGTTTCTGGAAGTGGCTATGCTATCAGCATATGATGTGCGTGGCTTCTTTTCTGTCCTGGAAGTGGTTGTGCCAACGCCCTTTGTATGGCACCAAAGAGGGGCCATAGGAAAGGAAAGGAAGAGAAAGGAAGGAAGGAAGCAAAGAAGGAAGGAAAGGAAGGAAAAGAGAGAAATAAAGAGAGAAAGAAGGGAAGAAAGGAAGGAAGGAAGGAAAGAAGGAAGGAAAGGAAGGAAAAGAGAAAGAAAGAAAGAAGGGAAGGAAGGAAGGAAGGAGAGGAAAGAGAGGAAAGAAAGAAAGAAAGAAAAGACGCATGGCAAAGAGTTCTCATCCAGGTAATCTTAGATTCATTTTTGCCCAGTGACCACACACTCCTCTTGGGCCAAGCAGTGCTCTGGAAAAGTCTCTCCGTGTTCTTCTGGACCTTGAGATTAAAAGAATATCTTTTACATCTCAGGGATAGGGAAGGCCTCTCTAAGTAAGACACAAAACCCTGAAGCAATAAGGAAAAAATTGACAGATTGAAGATTAAAATTTTCTCATATCCAAAGATTCCCTAAGCTAAGTGAGACAAGTGGCAGACTGGGAGAAAATATTTGCACATACTTAACAAAGATTTTTTCTTCAGAGCATGTAAAGAGCTCCTAAAAGTCAAGAAAAAGACAAACACACGGTCAAAGGATATGACTAGAAAATTCACAGGATTCAAACGGCCAAGAAACATGAAAACAGAAATTTGCACTAAAACAGCAGTAAGTTACACTTTCTTCTTTTGGTTTCCAGAATGCCACAGTAGCCTGGTTTTTCTCCTGCTTCACGGGATCCTCCACTTCAAGAGTCTCTATTTGGTTCTTTCTTTTCTTCTCTTTTTCTTTCTTTCTTTCTTTTTTTTTTTTTTTTGAGATGGATCTCACTCTGTTGCCCACGGTGGAGTGCAGTGGCATGATCTTGGCTCACTGCAACCTCTGCTCCCAGGCTCAAGCGATTCTCCTGCCTCAGCCTCCCAAATAGCTGGGACTACAGGTGAGTGCCACCACACCTGGCTAATTTTTTGTATTTTTAGTAGAGATAGAGCTTCACTATATTGGCCAGGTTGGTCTTGAACTCCTGACCTCAGGTGGTCTGCCTGCTTCAGCCTCCTAAAGTGTTGGGATTACAGAGGTGAGCCACTGCACCTGGCCTCTTTCTTGAGCCTTTAACCTTGGAGGACCCAGGGCACTGTCCTTGGTCCTCTTTTCTTCTTTGTCTACACTCACCCACAACTTCATCCAGCTCCAGGTCCTCAGCCTGTACCCCTAGGTCACAGCCTTCCTCTCTGCCAACTGCTGGAGTTCCCCTTGGTGCTGCCCTAAGAGATTTTTAAAAACACAGTTGGCCGGGCGCGGTGGCTCACGCCTGTAATCCCAGCACTTTGGGAAGCCGAGGCTGGCGGATCACGAGGTCAAGAGATCGAGACCATCCTGGCTAACACGGTGAAACTCCGTCTCTACTAAAAATACAAAAAATTAACCGGGTGTGGTGGCAGGCACCTGTGTCCCAGCTACTCGGGAGGCTGAGGCAGGAGAATGGCGTGAACCCGGGAGGCGGAGCTTGCAGTGAGCCAAGATCGCGCCACTGACCTCTAATCTGGACCTGGACGGCAGAGCGAGACTCCATCTCAAAACACACACACACACAAAACAAAAACAAAACAAACAAACAAACAAACAAAAAACACACAGCTATACGTTCTTTTTTTTTTTTTTTTTTTT
>NW_016805470.1:2065956-2221587 GCF_001698545.2 Rhinopithecus bieti | reverse complement strand
CGGCGGCGGCGGCGCCGGGCCCCGGGGCGGGGGGCGCGCCGGGATGGGCCCCAAGCGGCGACAGCTGACGTTCCGGGAGAAGTCACGGATCATCCAGGAGGTGGAGGAGAATCCGGACCTGCGCAAGGGCGAGATCGCGCGGCGCTTCAACATCCCGCCGTCCACGCTGAGCACGATCCTGAAGAACAAGCGCGCCATCCTGGCGTCGGAGCGCAAGTACGGGGTGGCCTCCACCTGCCGCAAGACCAACAAGCTGTCTCCCTACGACAAGCTCGAGGGTTTGCTCATTGCCTGGTTTCAGCAGATCCGCGCCGCCGGCCTGCCGGTCAAGGGCATCATCCTCAAGGAGAAGGCGCTGCGCATAGCCGAGGAGCTGGGCATGGACGACTTCACCGCCTCCAACGGCTGGCTGGACCGCTTCCGCCGACGCCACGGCGTGGTGTCCTGCAGCGGTGTGGCCCGCGCCCGCGCGCGAAATGCTGCCCCCCGCACCCCGGCGGCGCCTGCCAGCCCGGCCGCGGTGCCCTCGGAGGGCAGTGGCGGGAGCACTACTGGTTGGCGCGCTCGCGAGGAGCAGCCGCCGTCGGTGGCCGAGGGCTACGCCTCGCAGGACGTGTTCAGCGCCACCGAGACCAGTCTATGGTACGACTTTCTGCCCGACCAGGCCGCGGGGCTGTGCGGAGGCGACGGACGGCCGCGTCAAGCCACCCAGCGCCTGAGCGTCCTGCTGTGCGCCAATGCCGACGGCAGCGAGAAGCTGCCCCCGCTGGTGGCCGGCAAGTCGGCCAAGCCCCGGGCAGGCCAAGCCGGCCTGCCCTGCGACTACACCGCCAACTCCAAGGGTGGTGTCACTACCCAGGCCCTGGCCAAGTACTTGAAGGCCCTGGACACCCGAATGGCTGCAGAGTCTCGCCGGGTCCTACTGCTGGCCGGCCGCTTGGCTGCTCAGTCCTTGGACACCTCAGGCCTGCGGCATGTGCAGCTGGCCTTCTTCCCGCCGGGCACCGTGCATCCGCTGGAGAGGGGAGTGGTCCAGCAGGTGAAAGGCCACTACCGCCAGGCCATGCTGCTCAAGGCCATGGCCGCGCTAGAGGGCCAGGATCGCTCAGGCCTGCAGCTGGGTCTCACGGAGGCCCTGCACTTTGTGGCTGCCGCCTGGCAGGCAGTGGAGCCTTCGGACATAGCCGCCTGCTTTCGTGAGGCTGGCTTTGGGGGTGGCCCTAATGCCACCATCACCACTTCCCTCAAGAGTGAGGGGGAGGAAGAGGAAGAGGAGGAGGAGGAAGAAGAAGAGGAGGAGGAGGGTGAAGGAGAGGAAGAGGAGGAGGAAGGAGAGGAGGAGGAGGAGGAGGAAGCAGGGGAAGGAGAGGAATTGGGGGAGGAAGAGGAGGTGGAGGAGGAGGGTGATGTTGATGACAGTGATGAAGAAGAGGAGGAAGATGAGGAGAGCTCCTCTGAGGGCTTGGAGGCTGAGGACTGGGCCCAGGGAGTAGTGGAGGCCGGTGGCAGCTTCGGAGGTTATGGTACCCAGGAGGAGGCCCAGTGCCCTACTCTGCATTTCCTGGAAGGTGGGGAGGACTCTGATTCGGACAGTGAGGAAGAGGAGGACGATGAGGAAGAGGATGATGAAGATGAAGATGACGATGATGATGAGGAGGATGGTGATGAGGTGCCTGTACCCAGCTTTGGGGAGGCCATGGCTTACTTCGCCATGGTCAAGAGGTACCTGACCTCCTTCCCCATTGACGACCGCGTGCAGAGCCACATCCTCCACTTGGAACATGATCTGGTTCATGTGACCAGGAAGAACCATGCCAGGCAGGCGGGAGTTCGGGGTCTTGGACATCAAAGCTGAGTCACTGGACCTAGCTGTGCCGCTGTGCCCCCAACCTAGATTGGCAGCACCACCCCAGGGTAGAGGACTCTGGGCACCCGCTGTGCATGGAGCCAGAGTGTGGAGCCCCAGATCCTTTAGTAATGCTTCCCCTGGCCCTGCAACAGGCCCGGTCACCTTGGCCCGGCCGGGGGCTGAGTTCAGCCTCACTGCCTGCTTATTGCCTCTTTCTCAGAATCCTCTTTCCTCCCCATTTGGCCCTGGACTCAGGGGACCAGGTGGGGCGGGTGGGGAGCTGTCCGGTGCTACCACACCGTGCCCTCAGTGGACTAACCACAGCAGCAGCCAGGGGTGGGCCCTGGAGGTTCCCGGCTGGAGAGTGCCTCTCCCCTCTGCCACCAGGTCTTTGGTGGGGGGGGACCCCAAAGCCATTCTGGGAAGGGGCCCAAAGGGAAGTCCCCCCCAGGCCCCCCGCAAGGGCGGCAGCCCCTCCCCCCCCCCCCCCCCCGGGCCACCTCGAGAAGCACAGTTTAACTCACCACGGGCTCCTGAGCCTGCTTCTGCCTGCTTTCCATCTCCCCAGTCCCTTTCTCTGGCCCTGTCCATGTGACTTTGGCCCTTGGTTTTCTCTCCAGATTGGAGGTTTCCAAGAGGCCCCCCACCATGGGAGTGACAATGGGCGCTTCCCTTTTGTGGGCAGCTGCAGGCCCCATGCCTCTCCTCCCTCTCTGGCAGGGTCCCATCCTGGGCAGAGGGGCCTGGGGCTGGGCCCAGAGTCCAGCCATCCAGCTGCTCCTTTCCCAGTTTGATTTCAATAAATCTGTCCACTCCCCTTTTGTGGGGGTGAACATTTTAACAGCCAAGGGTGCATCCTTCATGGTCTGGGCTTGCGTCTGTCTTGGGGGACATATTTGTCCTGGCTCCCTTTGGTCCTTGCTTTGGTGGGACATGGAGGCAAGTGTTGAGAGGGTGGCCCTGACCCAAAGAGGGGCAGGAGGAGACCTCAAGCTTGGGATCACTTGGCTGGGGCAGGAGGGAGAGAGCCGTCAGTCTCTGGGGGCAAATCAATATGCACATGGGGACTAGGCCTACCGAGGCTGGTTTGAAGGCCTTTGCAGGAGTGGAGTCAGGACAGAAAGGAGTGTTGGGGCAGCTTCTGGGGTCCAGATTGGAGTTTGGAGGGGCATATAGGGCACCTTTGGTGCCTTAAGAGAGCGCTTTAGGCCTTTCAGTGAGTGATTGGCATCTCCAAGCCTGGTGGCCACCTCTGGGCACAGTGGCAGGAGGAAGGTGAAATTGCTAGGAACAGATTGCACCCCCGAGAGGCAGAGGATGAGTTGGTAACTCCCTGTGCAGTGCCTTCTGGGGGCCCCCAGTACAAAGGTGAGGTCAGGTCCCTTTGCTGATCCTACTCTTTTTCCTTTCAGAGCCAGCCCCTCCCTACCCCTCCCTCACTGAGGCCCCAGCGGTTCCAACCAGGGGAGGGCCTGGGCTTGAGCAAGGCTGGCAGCCCTGGGCCCCAAACCGGTTTTCCCACCTCACCTGAGGCTGGCACATCACTTCTGTGTTTCCTTCCCAGCCCTGGCCGGCCCTCACTACCAAGTTTCTCCTCTCCAACACTGGGAATGTTAATGGGGGAGTATCCAGTTCATCTCTTGTCCCTGGCATGCCCTGGTTATCGCCCCTTGTGGAAAATCAACACCACTATATATTACTTTAAAACTAGAAATGGGTGTGACTTCCACTCTTGGCCTGCACTTCTGGCATTCAGGAATCCCCTCCAGGCCTTGAGGACTTTGAAGTGACAACAAAAAGTAGTTGGGATCCCCCTTGCCACCACCTTCCTGCCCCAAATCCGAACCCTGGAATTGGAGACCAGAAAGCTACAAGTAAGCCCCACCTGCTCTGGAGTGAGCAGGAGGGAGCATTGCCTGCTTGCCCAGGTGCTCCTGTTTAACCCAGCTCCCTCACCGCAGGTTCCAACAAGGCGAATTACTTCCATTTGTCTCCTGCGAAAAAGAACACTTCTTGCTGGAACTGAGACTGTCTCATTAATGATAGTACCAGCTGATACGAATAGGGGCCCTGTTCTGTGCTGAATGCTTTAGATGCTCACAAAGTCCCTATAAGGTAGGTAAAGCCAAGAGAAACCAGGCAGAGGTCTGGTCAGGTGCCCAAGGCCACACGGTTAGTCAAGCTGTTTTCCCATCCTGACTCTAGAAGTACCTCTTCACTAAGGAGGGACCCATATTCCTAACCCTCCTAAGGGTAGTGCTGTTTTGGAATGGAACTGGGTACTGCAATGAATGTCTTTTTTTTTTTTTTTTTTTTTTTTTTTTGAGATGGAGTCCTGCTCTGTCACCTAGGCTGGAGTGCAATAGCACGATCTCAGCTCACTGCAACCTTTGACTCCCGGGTTCAGGCGATTCTCTTGCCTCAGCCTCCTCAGTGGCTGAGATTACAGGCACCCGCCACCACACCTGGCTAACTTTTTTGTATTTTTAGTAGAGACAGGGTTTTGCCATGTTGGCAAGGCTGGTCTCGAACTACTGAGCTCAGGTGATCTGCTCACCTCGGCCTCCCAAAGTGTTGGGATTACAGGCGTGAGCCACGGTGCCCTGCCTAAAATGAATTTCTAATCCATGGAAGAATAGCTCATTGACGGGAGATGAGGGGTTTGGGACAAATAAGTGAGAACCATCATCATTTCACAAAGGAGGAAATAGAGTTAAGAAGTTAAGTGACCTGCCCAAGGTACTGGCCTTGAACTCTGGTGTTCTCCCTGGGAGTCTGGGTTACCTATTAAATACCCCACTAGAACACTGCTGGGAAGGGCGAGTGGCAATGACCCCATGAGCATAGAGTTTTGGAGAGGGATGAAGCAGGAAGCAGTTGTATCACGCAATCCAGTTGGGTGGCAGATTATCAACAATGCACCCCCAAATAAAGCTGACAAACACTGGAGTGCTCCCTTCATTTGGGACTAAAGGGCTAAAGGGCCAAGAAGTGGAATCCCCACCGTAGGTGTGCAGATGCAGGAATTCTGAGGGCCTGGTTGGCTTTGGCTGGTCCCAAAGTGGGTGAGTGACTGGTCAGCAGGTGGCGTGGGCACAGAAGTGATGCTTTCTTGAGAAGAAGAAAAGGACAGCTAACCGCGTTTTCAAAGCTCGGGCCTGAGAGGAGGTAGCGGGGAGGGGATAAAACTACAACTCCCAGAAGTCTTTGCTCCCAGGCGAGTCGGGGATGGTTTCCATGGTTTCAGAAAACAATATGGCCGCTCCCAGCTGGGACGTGAGTCTCTGGATTAGGCAGGCAGAGGCAGTTGTGGGCTTCTGCAGTGGCAAGAAAGGAAGCGCCTGAAGGGTCGTGAGGCTGGGGCTGGACCCGGCACCGCTGGGGCGGCCAGGCCTTGAGGACGCCAATGGCGAGCAGCGTGGACGAGGAGGCGCTGCACCAGCTGTACCTGTGGATAGACAACATCCCTCTGTCCCGGCCCAAGCGAAACCTCTCCCGGGACTTTAGTGATGGAGGTGTGTGCCACTGTGTGTCTGCATGTTCTGTCCTGTATGTTCGTGTGTAATGGGTCTCTGTGCAAACTCTTTGTGTTTGTGTGCGTGTAGGGGTGGGGAGGAATCTGTCTCCTGGGACTTCAAATTGTAGACGTGTGTGCTTGTTTTCTATTTGCATCTGTGTGTGAACGATGTGTGCCCATATATGTATGTCTACATGTTCTATCCTGCGTGCATGTGGGGGGGTGTGCCTCTAACTCCCTCCAGGGACATTAGTGATTAAGATATGTGTCTGCATATTTATTTGTGCATTTCTGTATGTGCTCACTCATTGCTATGTGTTCTGTGTTTGTCTTGTGGGAGTCTGAGCATGTGTGTATTCATATGTGTGTTGACGTGTTTAGTCCTGTATTTGTGGGAGTCTTGTGTGCATGTGTTTCTTTGTGCTTGTGAAGGTGTTTGTGTTTCTAGGAATGTCTCCTGGGGTCTCAATGACACAAATACTTACCTGTCATCTTCTCATGTCAAGTACTTCTGTGCATCTCTGTATATTTGGGAAGGCTGTGTGCATATGTGGCTTTTTGTGCTTCTGTTTATGTATGTTTTACATGTGTGCCTAGCATATGTTTGTTCTATGTGTCTACACATTCTGCCCTATGTATCTATGTGTAGAGAGATCTTATCACATGTGTCTCTGCTTATGTGAGTCTTTTACTTTCCTGGAACTTTGGTGTTGGAGTGTGTGTGTGTGTATCATGCATCCATGTGAATTCCCTGGGCTCCTGAAATTCTCTCTTGGAGACTCATTCTCTCTCTCTCTCTCTCTCTTTTTTTTTTTTTCTTGTTGCCCAGGCTGGAGTGCAGTGGCATGATCTCAGCTCACTGCAACCTCCACCTCCTGAGTTCAAGCGATTCTTCTGCCTCAGCCACCCAAGTAGCTGAGATTACATGCACCACCACACCCAGCTAATTATTGTATTTTTAGTAGAGATGGGGTTTCACCATGCTGGCCAGGCTGTTCTTGAACTCCTGGCTTCAGGTGATCCGCCTGCCTCAGCCTCCCAAAATGTTGGGATTACAGGTGTGAGCCACTGCGCTGGCTGACTCATTCTCTACTAGAGGACCAGGGACTCAGTATTCCCATTCCTAAATTCATGGGGAAGGGATGCAGCTCCTCTGAGGTATGCTGGAGACTTAGTCTCCTCTACCTATGACTAATCTTAATGTTTTTGTCTCCCTCCTTATCCTTCCCCTTTTTGTATCTCCACCCCTCCGTTGGGTTCCACCGCTCTGCCATGCCTGATTCTCCCACCCATCTTCTCTCCCCTCCTCCTTCCTTACCCATGCCCCCACCTTCCATATCTGCTGCCCTCTCCCTCAGTCCTAGTTGCAGAGGTCATCAAGTTTTACTTCCCCAAGATGGTGGAGATGCACAATTATGTTCCCGCCAATTCTCTCCAGCAGAAACTCAGCAACTGGGGTCATCTGAACAGGTAGCAGAATACCTGGGTACAGGAGTGGGAATCTCTAGCCCTCACCTTGGGTTCCCAGGAAGGACTACCCAAGCCCCATCAACTCCTATGGTCTTGGTTGCCCAGGCTGAAACTGTTTTGGTGGCAGGGTGGGGAGGGTCAACGCAGACAGAATTCGTCCGATTACAAAATGAAAAGACTATTCTATTCGGAAGGAGGCAAGGAACCTCGGGACACCCACACAAGGAAGCTCAGATGCGATGCCCTTCCACTCCCCCAGGGCTGTGCACTCAGAACTGCAACCACCATGCCCCCTTCCCTCCCCCCCATCCCCTCGCTTCATTTCCCCAGGACCCAATCTGCTATCCCTGTGTCTACCCCTCAGGAAGGTGCTGAAGAGGCTGAACTTTTCAGTACCGGATGACGTGATGCGCAAGATCGCAGAGTGCGCCCCAGGTGTGGTAGAGCTGGTGCTTATACCGCTCAGGCAGCGCCTGGAGGAGAGGCAGAGGCGCAGGAAGCAGGGCACTGGCTCCTTACAGGTGCCACCCCGCTCAAGTTTCTCCCACTGCTCTGGGGGCTGGGCGGGGGGCACTCCCCAGACCACAGAAAGGCCAGCCTGGGTGATAAGTGTGGGGGAGGGGTGCTTGGCTAATAGAGTCTGGCCTGGGGCCCCGTGGAAGGGACATAGGGTTCCTTGGGGCTGACTGAGCCTGGGCTCACAGCGGACCTCGGGGTTCTCTCAGGAGCTGGCTCCCCAGGATGGCAGTGGCTACATGGATGTGGGTAAGGTGGCCTTTTCCATTTCTTCCTCCCCAGTGGAGCTTTCCTTCTGTCCTTCTTCCTGTCGCTTGTGAGAGTGGAAGTGGGGAGGGGGAAGCAGGAGAATGAGACTCCAGCACAGTCATTCCTCCACTTGCCTTGTCTCAGGTTTATCCCAGAAGGCCCGAGGTGAAGGTGCCCTGGACCCCCAAGGAGGGGGTCAGCTCAGGTAAAGAAGCTGGGAGTTCCTGACTTCATCAGGCTGGTGATCTCTGCACACAGCTGGGGTTGGGGGGCAGGGTAGACCGAGCCTGAGGCACGAAAGGGGCTAGAGGGGAAGAAGGGAAGGCCTGGTCGAGGGCACTGGAAGGGTGAGTGTAGGGCCCGAGGTCCAGGCCTCCGCTAAGCTGCTTCCCACCCCAGCGGGGTACGGCCGCCGGCGCCTCGGCCTCCAGCGTATAACCAGGCGTTGCAGGGCGACCCAAGCTTCGTCCTCCAGATCGCTGAAAAGGAGCAGGAGCTGTTGGCCTCGCAGGAGATCGTGCAGGTGAGGGGTCTAGGAAGGCTGCGGGTGGGGGGTCATGGCTAGCAGAGGCCAGGCAGGAGGGAGCAGGCCGCCGGACTTGACCCCTGTGCGGCGCGGCTTAGGTCCTGCAGATGAAGGTAAGGCGCCTGGAGCACCTGCTCCAGCTCAAGAACGTGCGGATCGAAGACCTCTCCCGGCGGCTCCAGCAGGCGGAGCGGAAGCAGCGGTGAGCCGCTGCCCGGGCCGCGCGGGGACGCCCCGGTACCCGCCAGAGCCCCGACTCCGCGCCCGACCCACCCACCGATGGACAGACCATTGGGAGGGCGGAGCCCGCTGCTTTCAGGAGCCTCTTGGGGGCCCGAGTGCCCTCCTTCCTTGGGATGGGTGAGCGTGGGAGGAGGTGGGACAGGAACTCTGGGAGCGGAGGCCCGGGACTGAGCCGCCGCCTCCCACTCCATCCGGGTCAGGAGAATGGACCGCTTTCCAGAGCCCAGAAGCCACGTGCAGAGACCTAGCCTGCCCCCCAAAGCAGTGTCCAACACCTCGGGCCCGGCCTTACAGCCCCCCGCGCTGGGCCTTGGGGGGCGGTCCCCTGGCTCTGTCCACACCCCCAGAATCAGGTACCCGCGCAGCTCCGAGGACGGCTGCGTCTCCACCCGGGCTAGTTCCCCATGCCCTCAGCCATGGGGGAATCTGCCCTGGGCCGCTGAGGGGCTCCCCTGCCCCTCCTGGGAGCTTACCTGGGACCCACCTCGGCGACGGAGACTGCAGCAGCTGGAGAGGAAAGGGTGAGGAGTGGGATCGCCAGGAGGAGGGAGTGCCTGTAGCAGTCGCCCCTCCCTCCTCGCACATGGGGTACTGAGGGGGAAGGTTTGAAGGATAAGGCTCAGGGCTGCCCCATTAAAGTTAGTGTTCTGTTCTATTTCCTGTGTCTGCCTTCTCTTTCTGCATTGATCTCTGAGGGGAGCGAATTTCTGCTTCCCTTGTCCTCCATCTCCCCACCTCCACCTTGAGTGAAAGAGCTTTCTGGACCCAGAGTGGGTCTCATCTTGTGGGTGGCTGGGTCCTGTGTGGCCACAGCTTGGTAGGTTGATGATATCACCAGGGGTCAGGTTATGGGCAGGGTGACAGCCTTTTTTTTTTTTTTTGCGACAGAATCTCGCTCTGTCGCCCAGGCTGGAGTGCAGTGGCTAGATCTTGACTCACTGCGAGCTCTGCCTCCCGGGTTCACGCCATTCTCCTGCCTCAGCCTCCTGAGTAGCTGGGACTACAGGTGCCCGCCACCGTGCCTGGCTAATTTTTTTTTTGTATTTTTAGTAGAGACAGGGTTTCACTGTGTTAGCCAGGATAGCCTCGATATCCTGACCTCGTGAT
This sequence comes from Rhinopithecus bieti, assembly GCF_001698545.2. NCBI lineage: Eukaryota > Metazoa > Chordata > Mammalia > Primates > Cercopithecidae > Rhinopithecus > Rhinopithecus bieti. Next base: position 2,212,110 of record NW_016805470.1, on the reverse strand, counting down.
CCACCCGCCTTGACCTCCCAAAGTGTTGGGATTACAGGTGTGAGCCACTGCACCCCACCACAGCCTAACTTCTAACCCTGGCCTTAGATTGACCCCCAAACCCACCCTCATGGTGTTCTCCAACCTTGTCCAAACCCAACCTCAAACCCAGGTTTCAGATTCTTCCCTAATGTGGCCACGCACTCACGGTCAACCCTATGTATGACCCCTAACCCGGCCCTCTGTAGGACTGTCCTCCCTACTCCTGTACAACTCCAACCCTGCCCACAGATGATCCCAACTTCAATGGATTGAGGCCAAGCTTTACTCCCAACCCTGGCCCATGCACTACAGCCATGGCGTGACCCTAACTTTAATGGTTTTCTGACTACCAGTAATGTGGAACATTTGTAAATCCTAAGATCCATCCGGGCATAGTGGCTCAGGCCTGTAATCCCAGCACTTTGGGAGGCCAAGGCGGGTGGGTCACTTGAGGTCAGGAGTTCAAGACCAGCCTGGCCAACAAGGTGAAAACCCATCTCTATTAAAAATACAAAAAATTAGCCAGGTGTGGTGACAGGCACCTGTAATCCCAGCTACTTGGGAAGTTGAGGCAGGCGAATTGCTTGAAGCTGGGAGGCAGAGGTTTCAGTGAGCCAAGATCGCACCACTGCACTCCAGCCTGGGCAACCATAATGAGACTGTGTCTCAAAACAAAACAAACATCCTGAGATCCAACAATTCTGTTCCTAGGCATATACTCAGCACATATCCAAGGGAAACCTAGCCTCTTGTATTCTGTGTTGTGGGAGACAGAATGTAACATGTAACAGCAATGTTCATAGCAACACTCTTTTTGTTTGTTTGTTTTTTCTTTTTTTTGAGATGGCGTCTCGCTCTGTCGTCCAGGCTGAAGTGCAGTTGCACGATCTTGGCTCACTGCAACCTCCACCTCCTGAGTTCAAGCGATTCTTTTGCCTCAGCCTCCCAAGTAGCTGGGATTATAGGCACATGCCACCACATCTGGCTAATTTTTAATATTTTTGGTAGAGACAGGTTTCACCATGTTGGCCAGGCTGGCCTCAAATTCCTGACCTCAAGTCATCCACCTGCCTTGGCCTCCCAAAGTGCTGGGATTACAGGCATGAGCCACCATGTCTAGCCTATAGGAGCACTCTTTGTAATAGCAAAAGAATTGAAAAGAACCTGTATAAGTTATCCCTTACTATGTAGCAAATTACCACCAATTTAACAGCTTAGAACAACACATACTTATTATTATATTTCACATTTTTCTGTGGGTCAAGAGTCCAGGCAAGGCTTGGCTGGGTCCTCCACTTCAGTGTTTCTTTCCTACAAGGCTGGAAGCAAAGGGCCAACCAGAACTGCAGTCTCATCTGAAGGCACAACTGGGGAAGGATCTAGGCTTTCAGGCTTACTTGGTTGCTGACTGAATTCACTTCCTAGTGGGCTGTCAGACTAGAGGCTTCAGTGTTTTACTGGTTGTTGGCTGATGGCCACTGTCATTTCCTTGACACATGGCCATCTCCAGTATGGTAGCTTACTTCATCAAAGCCAGGAAAGGAGAGAGTTGATAATCTGCTACCAACAAGGGAGTTACAGGCCTGGTGCTGAGGCAGAGGTGCACTTCTCAGAGACAGATTTAGCTATATCTGGATATCAGGAGCAGAGGCCTCAAAGAGGAAGAACCTTCAGGACCTGGCCCAGCCTCTGCCATGCAGGAGGCCAACAGGTGAGGTCATGACACCAGCCATCAAACCTGTATTCTGGGCCCACAGTGCTACTGCTAAAGCAGAACTATTAGCCTGCCCTGTCTCCTGGTCCTTGGGCCACTCCATTAGCCATTCCTACTAACTTTACATATAGCAGCCTACAGGTGAGGTTACATGGATAAAAGTTTCAGAAAATAGAACTCTGGGGGCATATTGCAGACTATGGAGAGATCATGGTGCTAGAGCAAGGGTCAGTGTGTGTGAAGGGCTAATGGTTAGTTTGGGGCAAGTGGAGGGTCAGGTGGAGCCAGTGTTAACCTAAGGCCAGGTGGAGTGCATGGATGGGGCTCAGAACAAGGTCAGGAGTAGTCAGCAATTTTTATTTCATTTATTATTGAATATTTTAAATATTACTGAATGGGACTAAATATAATCCTTTGTTCATGACACTCTCCCCCCCTTTGTCCATAATCAACTCACTTATGAACACCTATAAACCCACCTCCTGCCCCAAGAATGGAATTATTACAAATAACTTACACCTGCCATGTGCTGCTTGCATCTCTCCCCCTTGCTTCCACTCAGATATAACCACCATCCTAGATTTCATCCTTCCATTGCTTTTTTCCTCCTTGTGGTAGACAGCTCCTAACGTGACTCCCAGTAATCCCTGACTCCTGGTCGTCACCCCCATGTGTACCCCTTTCCTTGAATGTAGACTGGACTTAGTGACTTGCTTCTGATAAGTAGAATACAGCAAATGTGATCGGATGTCAACTTTTGTGATTACATTAGATAAGATTATAACTCCCTTATTTTTAATTTTTTTTAATTTTTCTTTCTTTTTTTACTTTTCTTTCTTTCTTTCTTTCTTTCTTTTTTTTTGAGACAGAATATTGCTTTGTCACTCAGGCTGGAGTGCAGTGGTGCGATCTCAGCTCACTGCACCCTCCAGCTCCCTGGTTCAAGTGATTCTCCTGTCTCAGCCTCTCCAGTAGCTGGGATTACAGGCACATGCCACCACGTCTGGCTAATTTTTGTATTTTTAGTAGAGATGGGGTTCCACCATATTGGTCAAGCTGGTCTCAAACTGCTGACCTCAGGTGATCCACCAGCCTTGGCCTCCCAAAGTGCTGGGATTACAGCCGTGAGCCACTGGTGGCGCCCAGCCATAACTCCCTTCTTTTTTAGAGACAGGGTTATACTCTGTTGCCCAGGCTGGAGTGCAGTGGCACAATCTTGGCTAACTGCAACCCCGGCCTCCCGGGTTCAACCAATCTTCCCACCTCAGCCTCCTGAATAGGTGGGAGGACAGGTGCATACCACCACGTCCAGGTAATTTTTTTTTTTTTTTTTAATGAGACAGAGTCTCGCTCTGTCATCCAGGCTGGAGTGCAGTGGCATGATCTCGGCTCACTGCAACATCCGCCTCCCAGGTTCAAGCGATTCTCCTGCCTCAGCCTCCTGAGTAGCTGGAATTACAGGCACCTGCCACTATGCCCAACTAATTTTTGTATTTTCAGTAGAGATGGTGTTTCACCATGTTGATCTAGCTGGTCTCGAACTCCTAACCTCAGGTGATACACCCACCTCGGCCTCCCAAAGTGCTGGGATTACAGGTGTAAGCCACTGCACCTGGCCTTTTTTTTTTTTTTTTTTTTTTTTTTTTTTCTTTTTTTTTTTGGTAGAGACAGGATCTTGCTTTGTTACCCAGGCTGGTCTCCAACTCCTAGGTTCAAGTGAGCCTCCTGCCTCGGCCTCCCAAATTGCTGGGATTACAGGTGTGAGCCACTGTGCTTGGCCCCTCTTCTCTCTCTAACTGACACTAAATCCGCTATGTTCTGGTTCATTCATTTGTTCTTTCCTCTAATATTTATTGAGTACCTACTATGTACTAAATACCAGGAATACAAAAGAGTATTTTGTATTTATTGAGTACCTACTATGTACTAAATACCAGGAATACAAGAGTATAAAATATGATTTTTTCCCTCCAGTGTTCACAACCCTACAGGAGAGGAAGGCATGCAAGGTTATTTAAACTTTGTTACTTAATGTTTTAAGTAACATAGATAAAATATATATATGATTTAAAAAAAACACATAAAAAGTGAAAAGTTTTCTTGTTCCCAGCACATCTCTAATAGGGAACGTCTATCTTTAGTTTTTATGTATCCTTCCAGAATGACTTTATGTGACTATAAACAAACATGCACATTTGTCGTACTCTTATTTTTGAGACAGAGTCTTGCTCTGTCACCCAGGCTGGAGTGTAGTGGCACAATTTCAGTTCACTGCACCCTCCACCTCCTGGGTTCAAGTGATTCTTGTGCCTCAGCCTCCTGAGTAGCTGGGACTACAGGCACAAGCCACCATGCCTGGCTAATTTTTATATATTTAGTAGAGATGGGGTTTCACCATGTTGACCCGAGCACCTGAGCTCAAATGAACCGCCCACCTTGGTCTCCCAAAGTGCTGGGAAAACAGGCGTAAACCACTGCACCTGGCTAAGGTTAACTTTATTTATTTATTTATTTATTTATTTATTTATTGAGATGGAGTCTCGCTCTGTTGGCCAGGCTGTAGTGCAGTGGCACAATCTCAGCTCACTGCAAGCTCTGCCTCCTAGGTTCATGCCATTCTCCTGCCTCAGCCTCCCGAGTAGCTGGGACTGCAGGCACCCGCCACCACACCCGGCAAATTTTTGTATTTTTAGTAGAGACGGGGTTTCACCTTATTAGCCAGGATGGTCTCGATCTCCTGACTTTGTGATCCGCCCGCCTCAGCCTCCCAAAGTGCTGGGATTATAGACGTGAGCTATCGCGCCCGGCCTAAGGTTAACATTTAAATCAGCAGATGAGGCTGGGCATGGTGGCTCATGCCTGTAATCCCAGCACTTTGGGAGGCCTAGGCGGGTGGATTGCCTAGGTGGTCAGGACTTCAAGACCAGCCTGGCCAACATGGCAAAACCCCGTCTCTACTAAAAATACAAAAATTAGCTGGGCGTGGTGGCATAAGCCTGTAATCCCAGCTACCCAGGAGGCTGAGGCATGAGAATCACTTGAATCCAGGAGGCGGAGGTTGCAGTGAACCAAGATTGTGCAACTGCACTCCACTCTGGGCAACAGAGTGAGACCCCATTTCAAAAGTAAATAAATAATGGCTGGACACAGTGGCTCACGCCTATATAATCCCAGCACTTTGGGAGGCCAAGGCAGGCAGGTCACCTGAGGTCAGGAATTCAAGACCAGCCTGGCCAACATGATGAAACCCCATCTCTACTAAAAATACAAAAATTAGCCAGGCGGGGTGATGAGTGCCTGTAATCCCAGCTACTCAGGAGGCTGAGGCGGGAGAATCGCTTGAACCGGGGAGGTAGGTGGAGGTTGCAGGGAACTAAGATCATGCCACTTCACTCTGGCCTAGGCAACAGAGTGAGAATCCATTTCAAAAAACAAAAGGAAAAAATAAACAAATCAGCAGGTGAGTGAAACAGATTTCCCTCCCTAAGGTGAGTGGGCCACATCCAGTCAGTTGAGACCTAAATAGAAGAAAAAGGCTGGCCCTCCCCAAATAAGAGAGAATTTTTATTGCCTGGTGGCCTTTGAAAGGGAACATCAGCTTTTTTCTTACCTTTGGGCTCAAACTAAAACACTGATTCTTCCTTGGTCTCAAACCTCCTGGTCTTTGGACTGGAGCTACATCATTGACTTTCCTGGTTCTCAGGTATTTGGACTCAGACGGGAACTAAACCATTGGCTCTCCTGGGTCTCCAACTTGCCAACTCACCCTGCAGCTCTTGGAACTGGTCAGACTCCATAATTGTGTGAGCCAATTCCTTATAATATGTCAGTCTTTCCTATCTGCCCTCTTTCCTAGTTCTGTTTCTCTGGAGAATCCTAGCTAATACAAAATTTTCCTTAGCAGGCTGGGCATGGTAGCTCACGCCTGTAATCCTAGCATTTTGGGAGGCTGAGGTGGGTGGATCGCTTGAGGCCAGGAGTTCGAGATAAGCCTGGATAACATCGCAAAAACCCATCTCTACTAAAAATACAAAAATTATCCAGACATAGTGGCTCATGCCTGTAATCCTGGCTACTTGGGAGGATGTTGAAAACTTCCTTTTTTTTTTTTTAAGTCATATAAGATTATATTGTCTGTACCAAATTTATTTAAGAAGTCCTCTATGGACATTTGAGTTATTTCCAATCTTTTGTTATTACAAAAATGCAACAATAAATAACCTCATACATTCATGATTTAGTATCATGTGGAAGTATATCTGAATGATAAATTCCAGAACTGGGGTTGCTAGATCAAAGAATATATGCACCTGTAATCTTTGTTGTGTTTTCTTTTCTTTTCTTTTTTTTTTTTTGAGTCGGAGTCTCGCACTATGGCCCAGGCTGCAATGCAATGGCGCTATCTCGGCTCACTGCAACCTCTTGTCTCCTGGGTTCAAGCGATTCTCCTGACTTAACCTCCTGGGTAGCTGACATTACAGGCACCTGCCACCATGCCCGGCTAATTTTTTGTATTTTTAGTAGAGATGGGGTTTCACCATGATGGCCAGGCTGTTTTTTTTTTCTCTTTTTTTTGTGTGTGCATTTGTAATCTTGATAGTTGTTGTGAAATTGTCCTCTACAAGGGCATGGCTCAGAGGAGAGGCTGAAGACTGGTAGTCCATTGCCCTGCTTTGTTTGGTTTGCATGGTGTAGTGTTTTTTACAAAATTGCAAATTTTTATGTTGATGAGGATGTGAAGCAACAGGAACTCTTATACTCTGCTAATGGAAGTGTAAGTAAGTACAATCATTTTGGAAAACAATTTGCCAGTTTCTTTTTAACACATGCCATGGCTGGGTGCAGTGGCTCACGCCTGTAATCCCAGCACTTTGGGAGCCCAAGGTGGGTTGATCACCTGAGGTCAGGAGTTTGAGACCAGCCTGGCCAACATGGTGAAACCCTGTCTCTATTAAAAATACAAAAAAATTGGCCAGGCATGGTGGCTCATGCCTGTAATTCCAGCACTTTAGGAGGCTGAGGTGGGCAGTTTACCTGAGGTTGGGAATTCGAGACTAGCCTGACCAACATGGAGAAACCCCGTCTCTACTAAAAATACAAAATTAGCCGGGCGTGGTGGTGCATGCCTGTAATCTCAACAACAAAAAAAAAAAAACCAAAAAAAAAACAAAAAAAACCAAAAATTAGCTGGGTGTGGTGGCATGCGCCTGTAGTCCTGGCTACTGGAGAGGCTGAGGTGAGAGGAGTGCTTGAGCCCACGAGGCAGAGGTTGCAGAGCTGAGATCGCACCACTGCACTGCTGCCTGGGTGGCAGCATGAGACTCTGTCTCAAAAAAAAAAAAAAAAAAAGGTGGAATTACTCATTTCATTGATCATTTTTATTAGGTACTGCCAAGCAGTTTTCCAATGAGGTTATAGTTGTTTAATTTTTAATTAAAAAGAATAGAGGGCAGCTTGTGCTTCTGGTCTGGTCTCAGACATTAGGAGCCCGAGGTTGGGGGATCGCTTGAGGCTAAGAGTTTGAGACCAGCCTGGGCAACATAGTGAGACCCTGTCTCTGAAAAATAAAAATAAAAAAACTAAGAGGGTACAGAATACCATGTGTTTGGAGCTGTAGCGAGTGTTGTGTATTTTTTTTTTTTTTTTTGAGACGGAGTTTTGCTGTCGCCCAGGCTGGAGTGCAGTGGTGTGATCTAGGCTCACTGATCACAGGCGCCCACCACCATGCTAATTTTTTTTGTATTTTTAGTAGAGATGGGGTTTCACCATGTTAGCCAGGATGATCTCAATCTCCTGACCTCGTGATCCACCCGCCTCGGCCTCCCAAAGTGCTGGGATTACAGGCTTGAGCCACTGCGTCCGCGTCCGGCCGTGTTTTGTTGTTTTTTTTTTTAAACTCACCAGGTTCTCATGGTGTGTGGATGTTTTTTTTTGTTTTGTTTTGTTTTTTTTTTTGAGACGGAGTCTCGCTCTATCGCCCGGGCTGGAGTGCAGTGGCCGGATCTCAGCTCACTGCAAGCTCCACCTCCTGGGTTTACCCCATTCTCCTGCCTCAGCCTCCCAAGTAGCTGGGCCCACAGGGGCCCGCCACCTCGCCCGGCTAGTTTTTTGTATTTTTTAGTGGAGACGGGGTTTCACCATGTTAGCCAGGATGGTCTCCATCTCCTGACCTCGTGATCCGCCCGTCTCGGCCTCCCAAAGTGCTGGGATTACAGGCTTGAGCCACCGCGCCCGGCGGTGTGTGGATGTTTTATATGTGCTCCATCTGTTCTCCTAACCTGGAGTTGCTCCTAATTCTTGTCTTGCCTCCATCTCCAGGGAGCTTGGTAGGGGCCTGTGGTTTCCCTTGCAGAACCATCTAACTTTGGTAAGGCCCTCTGCACAGGAAGCCCCAGAGCCTGGGCACCACTCGTGTGGTAACACAGACACATTGGGCAGTGATGGGGCAGCCATGTAACTCCTGCCCTGACTTCCTCCTGACACGAAGAGTCTCATTTTCTCCTGGAGGCTTTCCAGAACCATCTTTGGCTTTCCCTGAGAGCCTGTAGTATCCCCAGGCACGGGCAGGTCTGCATTTCAACTCCTCCCAGTTGGCCAGACTGCCCAATGCCTGGGAGTGTGAGGAACATTTGGCAAGGACAGGAGACCACAGTTCTTTGTGTGTGGTGTCCCTCCTACACTAAATTGTGAGTGCCTTCCACTTCACAGAGCCTAGCACAATAACTTACTCATCAGACACATTCAGTAAATGTTTGCTGAAAGGAGTTGACAATTCGGAAATAACCCCGGGCTGTGCAGTTAGCAGCATTTATGTTTCAGAGAGCCCACACCAGAGATGGTTTTGAGAAGTTGGCTAGAAAGACTTTTGAACAAAGCAGGGTTGGGCCAGGTGCGGTGGCTCACGCCTGTAATCCCAGCACCTTGGGAGGCTGAGGCAGGCAGATCACTTGAGGCTTGGAGTTCAAGACCTGCCTAACCAACATGGTGAAACCCTGTCTCTACTAAAAATACAAAAATTAGCCCTGGGTGTGGTGGCGAGCGCCTGTAATCCCAGCTGCTTGGGAGGCTGAGGCAGAAGATTGGCTTGAACCCAGGGGGGCGGAGGCTGTAGTGAGCCGAGATGGTGCCAGGTGTCCAGCCTGGGAGACAGAGTGACACTCTGTCTCCAAAATAAATAAATAAATAGGCAAACCTTATCCTGGTTGAAGAGGGCTTGAACTTTGGCTATAAGAGAGTGGGGAGGACCTTCCAGGTTGGAAGGTTGGATAAGCAGGGAGAGGGGATCACAAATGTCTGCACTGACCCAGAAGGTAATTAGTGAGAAACAGGGATTGGTGGGGACTATGGTAAAGTGATGTGCTCTTACGGGGCTTGTAATGCCAGGCTGGAATGTGAGCCCATGTCGTTAGATCTTTTGATATTTCAAAAGAAGCCACGAAACCAGATTCCTGATTCCAGAAAGAGGAGGGGGAGGCAGGAGGGGGAAGAACTTTTTTAAAAGCCCCATGTGGGCTAAACAAAATACATCTACAGGCCACTTGGGGCCCACCGTCTGCCAACTTTAGACCTTCAAGACAAGGTCTAAAGGTAGTGGGGTGGGAGTGGCTAGAGTGGGCAAGAGTGAGTGGGCTGAGATCAGAATGTGAAAAGCTCTCAATGTAAGTGCTGTCTCTCAAACGGGAGGGCACATGAATCACCGAAAATGCTGCTAAAGTTTGTGAAGCGCTACTGGAGACAGTCCCAGAGGGCTTTGGAGCAGGAGAGGGACGCGATGAAAACAAGAGCTCAGAAAGATTAATTTGCCAACAGTGTGCAGACAGATCAGCAGACAGGTTATGGGCCACAGGGTGGCAGACTTGAGGGCTCCTTTAAGGCAGCGACCCCGGCCCTGCTGAAGGGAAGCTGGCCTTCAGCCGCCCAGGTCGCCTCTCCTCTAGTTCCCTTGGAAGGAACGCGCTGCGTGCTCCGGACGGCTTACTGCGGGCACTTTGGGGAATCCGTCCCCACGGGCGAAGTGTAGGTGGGGTGTTCGCGAACCGGCGGGCGGAGAGCACCGGCAAGAACCCCCGCAGACCGGAGGGCCACGCCTCTCGCTCCCTGGCTCATTGCAGGCGCCCACATCCCACCCCGCAGTGCCGAAAGAGGCGCATCTCGCTGCCATGGCGACCGCCTCCATGGAGACCGGGAGCAGAGGCTGCGATCCCCGGGGGCGCGTCACAGGCTCTCCCAGCCCCCAGCCCGCGTGCCTTCTTTGTTCTGATGCTTCTCCAAGCTTGGCCGGGCTCCCGGGACGCGTCTCGGGCCCGCACGGGGGCGCTTCTTCCGACACAGGGGATGGGGTGGAAGGGGAAGAGGTCCAAACCCTGGGGTCGAAACAGGAGTGATGGAGGGTTCCTCAGCTCCTGAACGAGACTAACACGGCCCGTATCGATGGCCGAAGCCAGCGTGGAAGCCCCGGGAGAAAGGCGACCTTCAAGAGCTCCACCCAGCCCCGAGACGCGCCCGACAGCCCTCCCGACAGCGCAGGGCCCAAGGGAGGTGCGTCCTTAGCAAGCGTCAAGGCTGGAGGCACTATCCCCTAGGCGGAAGCGGCGGGGGCGGGGCCAACCCGCGTCCCTCCTTCCCCCTCTTCCCTTGCCGGGTTCTGGCCCCTGGCCCAGTTGGGCCGCCTGCCCACCTTCCTCGCGAGAGCTCGCCCGGCAGGCGCGGACTCGCAGGGCGCAGCCTCATCGACCCTTGCACGTGACGTAGGCGGTCCTCGCCAGTTGGCCGTTCTTTGGAGCCCGCTTATTGGTCCGAAGCATCCCTTGCCCCACCCCCAGATCAACCAATGGGCGGAGGCGGGGGCGTGCCGACGGGCGGGCTGCAGCCGCGCGGGGCTCCCTTCCTCGTGCTCGGCGTTGAGCCCCTGCAGCCGCCCGCAGCGGTCGTCCCTGCCCTCCCCAGCCCCGGGGTGCACCCCGCAAGGTGAGGCTACCTCTCTGCTCCCTGCCTCCCAGTTCCTTCCCGTTCACCGAGGTCCCCTCCCGGTCCCGGCCCTGTCCTGAGCAGTCAGTGCCTGGGACCCCAGCGGCCGTGATGGCAGGGCTAGGGTGGGGGGCTCCGCTGTCGGGGCCGGGCCTGGAGGACTCCCCAGCACCTGAACTAGAGTGATGTCAGGTTCCTGGGGCTTAGTGACCGTTAGCTGGTGCAGCTGGGGTGTTTTCTGCTAAGCGATTGTCCGGGGGCACGAGTGCGGTAGTGAGGGCGGGGGCGTAATGGGGTCAACGCCCCCCCCCCCCCACGACCCTGTTCATTGCCGCTGCCTCGCTGCATGACCTTGGAGGAGTAGCATCTCTGAGCCTCCGAGCCTCAGCACCCTCAGGAAGGAGGGCAGTGATGTCTGGGAGTGCGGGCTCCGGAGACTCCTGCGTCAGCCGAGGTGAGCGAAGGTGGGGAGCGCACAGGATTATCTCCGAGGGACAGAGCCGCCGCCTCGCAGCTCGGGATGGATTGGATGGGGGGGATGTCCGATTGCATTTCCCCCCTCCCCCTGAGATGACAAGAATGGGGTGTGGCGGGGGTGCCACACCCACAGGGATGGCTGCCGGAGAGGATAAAGGGTCCTACACCTGGGCCCCTGGGGCCTCGGGGGCTTGGGCTGCACCTCCCCACCGGTGGCACGAAGGAGGAGGGACTGGATTTAGGTTCTGGACCGATGTTTCCATTAGTAAGCAGGGACTGAGAAAGGGAAGTCTCCGCTTGCCTTTCTTCTTGAATCTTGGCACTGGAAAATAGGGGTAGGGCATTTTTCTGCCCCGGGGAGTTGAAGAAAGTCGGGGCAGCACCCCTATCTCCCTCCCATTCTGGTCTTCTGTGGAGGGAAAATGTAGCTGGATAACCCCCCACATTCTATCCATCCTGAGCTAAGAGGCAGCAGCCCTGTCCCTGGGAGATAATCCTGTGTGCTCCCACCCTCACCTCGGCTGACTCCCTGCACCAGCCTGGCCTCTGCTTCTTGGGACCTCTGGATCACAGGCCCAGGGCAGGGCCTAAGTGGGGCATGCCATCTGGAGGCTAAGCACCCACTAGCTGAGGGCAAAGAGGGGAGAATGCTGGGCAGAGGAGGGCAGCACTTGTTGGGGAGGCAGGAAGGTGTGGGTGGTGAGGGTCCCTTTTCCATATTCCCCACCCCACCCCAGCACCTCACTGTTAGAGGGAGAGAGAACACCCATACTTATCTTTGCACCTTTGGCCCGCTGGAGGGAGAAGGAAATGAAGTCACATTAAGGCTGAGTTGATGTGAAGCTGCCACAACTTCTGACCTCCAGCCTCACCTTTCCAGGCCTTGTTCTGAGTATGTGTGGCCCCTGCCGTGTCCAGTGCTGAGAGTCAGCAGGTCAATGTGGCCCCATCTCAAGGCCTTAATGGGTGTTCTTTTCACAGGCATGAGCTTTAATGGGAGGCTACGCAGTGCTTCTGCTGGACTGAGTGCTTGAGCCAGGACTGAGCCCCAGGCTGGGGTAGGAGAGGAAGAGGTAGGGAGGGTGGAAGGTTGCGGAGTTCCTGGCTCAAGAGAGAAAGACTTTGAACCACAATGAGAATGGGGATTGAAGAAGGAATGAGAAATGAGGTCTCATACGTTGGGAGCATACTGGCCAGAGGTGAATGGGTGTAACTCCTCTTCCTGCACCCTGGGCTGGGGACTAGAAGCTTGCTGACACCCCATCTCAGCAGGGAGGGTATAATTTTTTTTTGCTGGGGGAAGGGGCACCATGTTCCTCCCTGGTCATTTCCCAGTTTTCCAGAATGTTCATTCTGCACATCTTCCTTGTGAGCCCCTCTGGTTAGGGGGACTGGGAACTCCCAGCATCTGTTCTCTGACCCTCACTAGGGACCTGGCTGCTGTGGGAGTGGGAGAAGGGGGAGGCAGGAGGAGGGAGGCCCCCTCAACCCTTGAGCTGTTTTCCAAGAAGGCTGACGTCCCTGGGGCCCACTCTAAGGGTCATTCCTGGCTCCTCCAGGATTGGCCTGAAGTGCCTCTCTGACGGTGCTGCTGAAATTGCTGTTGCTTTAGAAACCAGGCCTTTGGGGGTTTGCTTTTGCAGAGGTGGGGGTGCATTGTCACAGAGCTTCAGAGACAGTTGCAGCAAACCCTGAGAGGAAGAGGCCACTGCTTATTCCTGTGTTACACATTAGGAAACAGGGACAGAGAAGTGAAAGAACTCACCCATGCAGCTAGCAAGGGCAGATCCTGAATTTGAACCAGGACTGCTGCCTCTGGGGGCCTTGTGGATTGAGCCACGGTGAAGCCTTGGTTAGCACAGGAGGAGGCTGGAGGCAGGGCCAGGCTTGGGTTTGTGTGGTGGCCTAGCTGTTCTCTGTGGACACAGCTGCAGCAGGGGGGGCCCAGTGCCCTCTTTGCCTGTTTCTGATGAGGAATTATATGTGGACAAGAATCCAGCTCCCAGGGGACAGCGACCAGCAGGTTCTCCATTGAGAAAGGAGGTTTGGTTTTCCCAGTTTCCTATGGCTTCCTGAAGTCACTTGCTTCCTGCCTTTATGTCCTCACTGTCCCGAGGGTTATAGGCCCTGAGTGTTTGCCCTTTACTGAATACTGGGCACTGCAATGAGATGTGGGTCCCACCCTCAGTGGGGATGGGGCATGTCCCTCTCAAAGCAGGCATGGACAGGTAACCAGCTGATTGCAGCAAGGCTTGAGGAATGCCAGTGGGAGGCCACTTGGTGGGGGCCAGCAAGAGGGAAGTGCCCCCAGGGCAGGGGTAGGGTAAGAGAGTGGGGTGGGGAGTTCTGCTTCCTGAGAGCCCCCAGTGCAGTCGCTGGCTCTGACCATATCATTTAGTGCTGAAGTACGGGCCTTGGCCAAGCCCTCTAAGCAAATGTGATGTGGTCATTCATTCAACAAACATAAACCAAACACAGCTCCTCCCTGTCTGGTGCTGCGCTGAGTGCCGGGGACACAGGGTTTGACAGAAACACAGTCACTAGGCCGGGCGCGGTGGCTCAAGCCTGTAATCCCAGGACTTTGGGAGGCCGAGACGGGCGGATCACGAGGTCAGGAGATCGAGACCATCCTGGCGAACACGGTGAAACCCTGTCTCTACTAAAAAAATACAAAAAACTAGCCAGGCGAGGTGGTGGGTGCCTGTAGTCCCAGCTACTCGGGAGGCAAGGCAGGAGAATGGCGTGAACCTGGGAGGCGGAGCTTGCAGTGAGCCGAGATTGCGCCACTGCACTCCAGGCTGGGCGACAGAGCGAGACTCCGTCTCAAAAAAAAAAAAAAAAAAAGAAACACAGTCACTACCCTTGTAAAGTAAGGAAGAGGGATATCAAATGATCCCAGACATGAGAAAGGGGATTCCGTAAAGAGCTGTAGTCCTGTCCTGGGATTTGCAGGGTGTGCATCCTTAAAAAAGAAATGTTGGGGTTGAGACCCTGTCGAAGGTGTGGCTGGGAGGGATGCGATTGTTTCTGGCTGAAGGGATGACCTGGGCAAAGGCGGGGGGCGGGGTCAGGCAGTAGTTGGGGGGAAGACAGGGAAAGCGTCCTGCATGGACCGGGTCAGTGTTTTGTGAAAAGGGCCTGCGGCCTTTGCTTACCAGCCACTAGTGCAGTTTGACCTGAGCCTTCAGGGAGCATCCTGGGAGAGGGGGGGACCTTGTGGACCCTGGGCTGTCACTGCCTCCTGGCTGCAGAGGTGTGGCTGGAGCAGCCTCTGCAGGATAGGAGGAGGGCCTCACACTCTTGCACTTGGCCATTTGTCATATGCTCTGAGTTCACAGCTTTGGGGGCAGCTGTAGTCGGCGGTGGGTTACGGCAGGCTGCTCTCCAAGACCAAGTTCCCTGGGGACAAGCTGAGCTTTCTAGGGCTGAGGCAACCGACCCCACAGTGGCCCTGGCCAGAGGTGAATGGGTGTAGCTCCACTTCCTGCACCCTAGGCTGGGGCCTGGAAGCTCACCTCTAAGAGGGGGTTGCTCTCCTGGTCCATTGGCCAAAGGAGGCTCCTGGTGGTACCCAAACTGTGAACACCCTGCCCATGAGGCAAGGCTTGGGCATGGGTGGACTTTGCCCACATTGAGGAGTGGGGAGTGAGGTGAGGCCACACCTGCTCCCAGGGCAGCTTGGCACCAGAGGGACCTTGAGGTCATGCCCTCCACAGGCCCAGCCCTAGACTATGAGGCCACCCTGTAGTTCCTCATCTTTTCCTGGACTGGCGAGCCAGTGTCACTCATCCCTAAATTCTTCAGTGTGTTTCCCTGAAAAAATAAGGACATATTTCTCTACCTAATACAATTCCATGATCGTACCTAACAAGATCAACTCATTTCTTAGTGTCACCTCATGTCCAGGCCATTTACATTTTCCAGATCCCCAAATGTCTTTTTTTTTTTGAGACAGAGTTTTGCTCCTTTTGCCCAGGCTAGAGTACAAAGGCACGATCTCGGCTCATCACAACCTCTGCCTCCCGGGTTCAAGTGATTCTCCTGCCTCAGCCTCCTGAGTAGCTGGATTACAGGCATGCCCCACCACGCCTGGCTAATTTTGTATTTTTTAGTAGAGACAGGGTTTCTCCATGTTGGCCAGGCTGGTTTCGAACTCCCGACCTCAGGTGATCCGCCCGCCTTGGCGTCTCAAAGTGCTGGGATTACAGGTGTGAGCCACCGCGCCCAGCCTGTTCTTTTTTTGAGACAGAGTCTCACTGTGTCACCCAGGCTGGAGTGCAGTGGCAGGATCTTGGCTCACTGCAACCTCTGCGTCCCAGGTTCAAGCAGTTCTCCTGCCTCAGCTTCCTGACTAGCTGGGATTATAGGCGCACGCCACCACGCCTGGCTAATTTTTGTATTTTTAGTAGAGATGGGGTTTCGCCATGTTGGCCAGGCTGGTCCCAAACTCCTGACCTCAGGTGATCCACCTGCTTTGGCTTCCCAAAGTGCTGGGATTACAGGTATGAGCCGCAGCACCTGGCCCCCACAGATGTCTTCTTTGATAGGTAGTTCGAAACACCCTCTACTTTATTTTTCTTCTCGCAGCTGATGTGGTGAAAAAAACAGATCAGTTGTCCTGAAGATTATCCTTTTTTGGTCTGTAAGTGTGTGTTGATCTAGAACAGGGGTTGGCAAACCTTTGCTCTGAAGGGCCAGATCATAAATGGTTTAAACTTTGCAGGCCATATGGTCTCTATCATAACTACTTGGAAGTAGCTTTGTTTTAGTGCAAAAACAGACAACATGTAAGTGAATGAAGTGTAGTGTTCTATTAGTAAAACTTTATTTACAAAAAACTTTATTTTCCAGGCCCGGCGGTTCATGCCTGTAATCCCAGCATTTTGGGAGGCTGAGGTGGGCGGATCACTTAAGCTCCGGAATTTGAGACCAGCCTGGGCAACCCTGTCTCTACAAAAATTAGCCAGAAATGGTGGTGTGTGGCTGTGGTCTCAGCTACTTGGGAGGCTGGGGTGGGAGGATTGCTTGAGCCTGGGAGATCAAGGCAGCAGTGAGCTGGACTCCAGCCTGGGCTGGACACAGTGAGACCCTGTCTCAAAAAAAAAAAAAAACAAAAAAATAGGCAGCAACCCTACCATCAGCTGTGTAATCAGCTGTAGTTTGCCGCTTTCTTATCTAGAACAATCTCCCTTGTTTTCTTTTTCTTTTTTTTTTTTTCTTGAGACAGAGTCTCGCTGTGTCACCCAGGCTGGAGTGTCGTGGTGTGATCTCGGCTCACTGCAACCTCTGCCTCCTGGATTCAAGTGATTCTCCTGCTTCAGCCTCCCAAGTAGCTGGGACTACAGGCGCCCATCACGACACCCGGCTAATGTTTGTACTTTTAGTAGAGACGGGGTTTCACTATGTTGGCCAGGCTGGTCTTGAACTCCTTACCTGGTGATCCACGAAATTGCTGGGATTATAGGTGTGAACCACCGTGCCTAGCCTGTTTTATTTTTCTTCTTGACATTTGAAAACAAAAACAAAAACAAAAAACAGGTCAGTCATCCTGTAGAATGTTCTGCCTTCTGGACTTGTCTCATTGCTTTCTCATGGAGTCATTAAATTTGTTCCACTCTCCTTTGTGTTTTCAGCAAATAAGAAGTTGAAGCTAGAGGCTGGTTTAGATCCAGGTTAAACCTTTTTGGCAGGAATCCCTTGTCAGTGATGCTGTGACTTTGGGCTGCCTCACTTCAGGAGGCATCAGTGTGACAGGCTGTCCTGCACAAAGTAGAGAGATAGACCAGTGGGTGACTGGGAGAAGTCACATCCCTCCATTGCAAACTCGTGCTATTCCTCTTAAACACCAGGTCCTCAGTCAGGCGCAGCGGCTCACGCCTGTAATCCCAGCACTTGGGAGGCCAAAGTGGGCAGATCACTTGAGGTCAGGAGTTTGAGACCAGCCTGGCCAACATGGTGAAACCCCATCTCTACTAAAAATACAAAAATTAGCCAGGCATGAGTCTCAGCTACTTGGGAAACTGAGGTAGGAGAGTCGCTTGAACCCAGGAGGCAGACGTTGCAGTGAGCTGAGATTCTGCCATTGCACCCCAGCCTGGGTGACGAGCGAAACTCTGTCTCAAAAAAACAAACAACAAAAAACAAAAACCAAAGGAAAAAAAAACCACACACACACACCAGGTCCTCTGTCAGTGACACTTGGGCGCCTGTGAGTATCTGCTTCCTGTCAACTTTCCCCTCTGGTTTAGCATCCACTGGCTCTGGTTGCCTCCAGCATTTGTTTCTTTTCTTTTTTTTTTTTTTTTGAGACGGAGTCTCGCTCTGTCGCCCAGGCTGGAGTGCAGTGGCCAGATTTCAGCTCACTGCAAGCTCCACCTCCCAGGTTTATGCCATTCTCCTGCCTCAGCCTCCCGAGTAGCTGGGGCTACAGGCGCCCGCCACCTCGCCTGGCTAGTTTTTTGTATTTTTTAGTAGAGATGGGGTTTCACCGGGTTAGCCAGGATGGTCTCGATCTCCTGACCTCGTGATCCACCCGTCTTGGCCTCCCAAAGCGCTGGGATTACAGGCTTGAGCCACCGCGCCGGCCCAGCATTTGTTTCTTTAGTGGTTGCAGAATGACTTAGCATTTGGTCATTTCTTTGTTATTTATTAGTAGGAATTCTTCCCGAAAGAAGAGCTTTCCATCAACCACTAGGGCAATTTGGTCACAAGAAAGGCCAAGAGACAGGCTGAATTCTTTCTCTTTAATCCCTAGCTTTCAGAGTAAAGAGGGCACTGCTACCGTCAGTGGTGACAAATGAGGGCTTTTGAGGGCTTGGGTTTGTTTGTTTTGCTTTCCCTCTTCTTTTTTAATAATCTCTGTGAATGCCCTGCTTTCATGTGTTCCATCTGTTTGCATCAGTTGCACTCATTATTCTTTTTGATGCTCAGATAGTCCCAGCTCGGCCCATTGGAGGCTTCCTGGGGTGCCTCTCACTGCCCCTGTGCTGAGGCTGCCGTTGGGAAGATGAGCCAGAGGCAGGCCTGAGACTCGGGGCAGGGTCTGAATGGCGGGTTCAGATGGGGCCACACCCCCTCCACAGGCATCTGTTTTGCACATGGCCCTGACCGATCACCAGGAGGGAAAGCTCTAAGAACATGTTTCTTTTATGTGGTCCCCTGTTCTTGCCCACCATCAAGCACACTGTTGCCTCTGACCTCACCCAGCTGCATTGCTTGGGCAACCTGGATAATGCAGCTCTAGGCCCAGCCTTCAGGGTCAGCAAGACCAGAACTGGTCCCTGGAAAATACCAGTAAAATCCTCCTTTCCAGGCTGCCCCTCCTGCCAGCCTCTGGGAGTGCTGGGGATAGGAGTCCTATGCTGTTGCTTTGGCACCTAGAAGCTGCAACTCAGCACATGCTGGCAGAACCCTGAGTCACTGGGATATCAGGAAGGGGTGAGGGCTCTTGGTGAATGTGGGCAGAAGCCCCCATGCTAGAGAGTACAGACACCACTTGGGCTGCTGAGAGCAGTAGCTGTTTGAATCCTTCCTAAAGGGAGCTCCTCTGCTCTCCCCAAACCATGATGGGTCCATGGGTGGCCCTGACCCCTGCCCTCCCCACTCCCTATCTTCAGGCTCCTGCTGGTGTCCCTGGAGCATGGGAGGCCGCTGAATGTGAGTGGCGGTGTCCGGCAGGAGCTGCGTGGCAGGGAGGGCGTCCATGGCTGCGGCTAACAAGGGTAAGTGCCTTCCTGGCCTGGTGGGGCTTGCACAAGCTCTTCCAGTGGGCCCTGGTAGGAGGGCCATTGCTGCAGGTAGGGCCCGCACCACCTGTGTATGTGTGTGCATGTGTGAGTGCGTGTGTGCTGGTGTGTGAATGTGATTGGGAATATGTTTGTGCCAGGTCCTGGGGCTCATAAAAGCCCTAGCAGGGACCTCTGCGGAGCCCTGCTGACTCCTTAGGCTGGTCTGTGGAGATGTGTGCTCTTGTGTCTTTGCCCTTCCACTATGGGGGCTGGGGGAGCTGAGGGGCTTGTGGTGAGCACCGAGACTGGTGACATGGGAGGGCCACAGCAGGCTGTGGAAGGGAATTTGAGTTTCGTTCAGAATCCAGAAGGGATAAGGGAGGGTTTGAGGCCAGGGTGATCTGGTGAGATTTGAGGGTTAGTTCTGTGGGGCTCACCAGGGATTGTGGATGTGCCAGGCTGGCCTCCTGGGCCTCCGAGTATCCAAGAGGCCGGCTCAAAGCTGGGATCAGGTCCTCCCACTAAGAGGACCCTGGGCAGGGCTCTTGGTGGGAGGGCCTAGGGGCCAGGGGTCAGAGAGGACTAGGGCCATGCTCTCGGCCTCCCCAGCCTGAGTGTTCATCCAGTCCAGGCCTTCAGCCCGGCTCCTGGCTACCCTACTTTTCCCATCCCTCTGCCCTTTCTGGTCTTGGAGAACCCGACCCAGCTCAGGGACAGCTGAGGACCTTGATGGTGGGTTAGGCAGAGGAAGGAAGGGGGTCTTGGGGTGGGTCTGGAAGCTTCCTTGGGTTCTCTCTTCTTGCTTGCCAGTGGCCAGTGAGGTTTAGTGGCAGCTGCAGCCTCACCTACGTGGGCTGAGTGTGTTTTTTGATAACCTTTGTTTCTGCCACCCCTAGGCAGATCTCCTAGAGCCTGTTCCTGTCCCTGCCCCTTCAGGTTTGGGTCATGAGGATGGGCAGGCAGGGGCCTCATGCACTGACACAGCTTGGGGGTAGGCCCCAGGGATGGGGGGCTTTGCACTATGAAGGAGAGCACTGGGCAGTCTTCCTCTGGAGGACTGGCCTGAGCCCCACGCTGCCCTGGCTTGGTGGGAGTCTGGAAGACTGTGCCTTCCTGTCTCTGGCACCAGCCCCATCCCCTTCAAGCAAGGGTCATATTAGCCAGTCCCTGAGTTCCCCCCCCACGCCCACTCTCAGGGGATGCATTTTTGTGGGAGGACTCAGGGGGCCTCAAGCCTCATGATACCAGTGTCCACCTAGCCTTGAAAAGAGCCCAGCCAGTGGGAGCTGGATGATGTCAAGGGCAGTGTTGGGGGCGACGAGGGGACAAACGGGAGGAGTTTCCTGGGGACAGGGAAAGCCCTCAGAGCCCTCTCCCACTCTTCTAGGCAACAAGCCCAGAGTCCGGAGTATCCGCTTTGCGGCAGGCCACGATGCGGAAGGATCCCACAGCCACGTCCACTTTGATGAGAAGCTGCATGACTCGGTGGTCATGGTCACCCAGGAGAGTGACAGCAGCTTTCTGGTCAAGGTACATGTACACCTCCCCCATCAGCAACTTCTCCCACTCCCCGGCTCTGCCTGACTTCTGGGTGCCTGTCCCCTTTCCTCTCAGCTGGGCTTATAGGCATGTCTGTGCCTTTCCCTGTGCCTTGGTTTCCCCATCTGTCAGATGGGAGGCAGTGAGATTTCAATGAGATGAGAGCATTTAGAACGTCATCCAGATCAAGAATGTCATCCAGATCAAGATGAGCAGAGCCATTGCTGTCATCTGCTTTACCCAGACAATAGCAATGGAAGGCAGTGTCGCGGCTGTGGTGCCACTGGCCTGGGTTCAGCCAGCCGTTCTGGCTCTGTGACCTTGGGACCTGAGTTTCTCTTCTCTCAAGTGGAGACAATCTCATTACCTAGAGTTGGTATGAGAATGGAAGAATGTATGTATGTGATACAGGTGTGAAGCTAATTAAGGCAATAACAAGGTGCAACTTTTTTTTTAACCCTTCTTTGCCAAATCTCTGGCTGAGTTAGGCTCTTTAAAGTAGTATTATCACCCCCTGTTTTCTGCTTGGTGGAGCTGGGTTGGGGAAAATGGAGACTGAGGCCTTATTTATTCAGTCAATAAATCAGGGGTCCAGAATTGAACAGGAGTGCCCTTGGGTCGGGGGAGGTCTGGCCTATTGAGATGGACCTGCAGGGGGGTCTGCGTGCTGCTCAAAAGGGGCCCAGGTTTAGTCTGGCCAACGTGTCAAAACCCATCTCTACTAAAAATACAATAGTTAGCCAGGTGTGGTGGCGCACACCTGTAGTCCCAGCTACTTGGGAGGCTGAGGCAGGAGAATTGCTTGAACCCAGGAGGCTGAGGTTGCAGTGAACTGAGATTGCGCCAGTGTACTCCAGTCTGGGCAACAGAGACTCGGTCTCAAACAAACAAACAAAAAAGGTGGGTTTTGTCTCCATTTCTGTCCAACTCTGAAGTTCCCACTCTTTGTCCTACAGCTGACAGCTTCCCCAAGAGAATAAATGGAACAAACCAACACTTAAAAATAGCTCTCTCCCCTCATTGCAAAATCCACTCATGTCTTAATAGACATGAGAAAATTTGGAAGACAGAGAAAATGTGAAAAAATTTAAAAGTACCCACAGTCATACTATCCCAAAATAACCATGGTTAATATTCTGATGTGTGTTATTTCAGCTTTTTTTTTTCTTTTTCTTTTTGAGACGGAGTCTCGCTCTGTCGCCAGGCTGGAGTACAGTGGCGTGATCTCGGGTCACTACAACCTCCAACTCCTGGGTTCAAGTGATTCTCCTGCCTCAGCCTCTGGAGTAGCTGAGATTACAGGCACATGCTACCACGCTCAGCTATTTTTTTATATTTTTAGTAGAGACGGGGGTTTCACTCTGTTGGCCAGGATGGTCTCGATCTCCTGACCTCGTGATCCACCCCTGTTGGCCTCCCAAAGTGCTGCGATTACAGGCGTGAGCCACCGCGCCCGGCTTATTCCAGCTTTTAAAATTTTATTTATCTATTTTCTGAAAACACTATGGTGACGGATCCAGCTTATTTTAAAAGCTTTGTTTCCAAAACAAAAGCTGGCATCACCATGTCCACACTGGTTTTTGCTTGTTTCTGTTGTGAACTGTCTCCTGTGTCAGTAAATAATTTTCCACGAGATTTTACAACTGCCTACTGCTCCATGATATGTGTCATCATTGACTTAGTTGGCTCCCTATTCCGGGGTGTTACGGCTGTTTTTGTTTTCATTGTTATAAATAAGGCAGCAAAGAGTATTTTTTTGCACATCTCTATTTCCCCTGGAAAATTCTACAAGTAGTACCCCTGCGTCACAGGGTCACAGTTAGCAGGTACAGCCAGAAAGCTTTCTTGACGGGTGTGCCCTCTACCAGCAGAGCATGAGGGGGACTGAGGTTTGTCACGTAGCAATATCGACCTGGTCCCATTGAAGAGCTAAAACTCTCTGCAGCCAGTCCCAGTTGGCCCCCAGGGATGGGGCTGCCCAGCCCCAGTAACTGTGAGCAGGAGTCTGTGCTCATGCGAGCTGGGAGTACAGCATGCACTTTTGCCCGCTGGCCTGGCACCCCTGCCAGCCACCCTGCTTAGCAACCACCCTGGCTTGTGACCCTTCATACTACTGGAGTTTCCAAGAATGGCATTTGTTCCAGAGGGTGGCTGTCACCAAGCACTGTGAATGAACAACAGAAATTGCTTGGGTTGTGAGTATGGGCCATTGGGCATAGTCAGCCTTTGAGTGGGCAGGCGGGCATCCACAGTCCGGTGCCAGCAGGGCAGCCAGGGGCCCCAGTTCAATGGCTGGTACCAGGCCTGTGGGCCAGCTCTGGGCTGACACAGCTGGTCTACTGTCGTGTCTCTAATTTGATCCCATCCCTCATCCCGCACTGTCTGTGGCCTGGTGTCATCCTATGAGCGAATGGAAGACCAGCATCCTTGACCCTGGGATACTGGCAGTGATGGGGACAGGTGGATGACCTGTGGGACTTTGAACCTTTCCTTGTAGGCAGTGGGTGGTGCCTTGCTGCGTGCCATGCATGGCAGGAGTGGTCAAGAAGTCTAGGGAGGATTTGACCCTGGCCACACTATGTGGCCTTTGGCCAGTCATTTTGTGGCTTCCATTTTCTCGTCTATGAAATGAGCCACTGAGGACTTTGGGGCCTGTGAGACAGATGCTGAGGATCTTGCTGGCCAAGCTGTAGGGCTGGGACCCTCAAGGGAAGGGGTCTGTGAAAGGGCTGGGGCCACTGGGCTGGGTGCTCAATCAGCTAGAGTGATGGAGGGAGTTGGGCTTTCTGGGCTCTCTGGGGAAGCAGATGCTGGGGTCCATGGGATGATAGGTGGCACAACTGGGTGGGCCTGGGGGAAGCAGGAAGTGAAGGTGCCTCCCTCCCTCACCTCTCTTGCTGTAGGTTGGCTTCCTGAAGATCCTGCACAGGTATGAGATTACTTTCACTCTGCCCCCAGTGCACAGGCTGAGCAAGGACGTCCGTGAGGCACCTGTCCCCAGCCTGCACCTCAAGCTCCTCAGTGTGGTGCCCGTCCCTGAAGGTGCGTCCCCTCCTCCAGCAGGCCCATAGGGAGTGGGAGTGAGAACATGGGGTGCTCCCTTACCCCCAACTAGGGTGGATGGGCAGCTCAGCAAGTCGGGGACATGGCACCTCTTTGTGAGCTTGCAGTGTGACAGCACGGCAGGCCTTGCTCCCTGTCCCTGAACAGAAGTCCATGAGCCTGTACCTGCCCATGGTGTGATGGTTACCTCTGTGGGGCAGTAACCAAGACAGGAGCCGCTGAGGAACTGGTTTGAAACCTCCAGCTCTCCCTCCTGCTTCCCTAACCCTCGAGAAAAACCTGCTGGAGCTGCACACACCTTGTGGATAACTCCTAGCACCCACCAGTCCCAGACCTTGGATTTCAGGCTGCTGTTCCTATCAGGCTCCCTTCAGGTCCTGCCCCACCCCCAACTCCCAGGCTGGCAGAGGCTAGGGTGTCAGTTTCATGGAGCTCCAGCTTCAGTTTCCTGTCCCCATCACCAGCCTCCCCATGACCTTGTCCTTCACTGGATTGAGACCCCTCAGGCCTTTACGTCTTGCCATCTGATCTGCTCAAAGGCTACCCCGCCCCACCCCCCTCATTCCTCATCACCACCTCCCCCTGCCTTCCTTTTGGGAGAAAACAGCCAGACCTTCTTTTGGAAGCCTGAATTGGACCCTACTTCGTTCACTCTTGGAGCCACATTGGGGTGGCCCACAGGCTGGAGGCATGTCCAGCTCACTGAAGAATGGGCTTTTGAGACCTCTGCACCCCTGCTAGGGTGAATGGGTCTCTGGGCTCCAGAAAGGCCATCCCTGCCCCTTTCTTGGGGCAACTCAGCATGTAGCTCCCTGCCATGGTGGTGGGTAGAGGCCAGTGAGTGCCAGGGGCAGGATCGGGAGGCTGGGGGAGGTACTGACCACTTGCCCTTGTCCCCGGGCAGGTTATAGTGTCAAGTGCGAGTACTCAGCACACAAAGAGGGCGTCCTCAAAGAGGAGATACTGCTAGCCTGCGAAGGTGGCACCGGCACCTGTGTGCGCGTGACGGTGCAGGCCCGCGTCATGGGTGAGAGCGTGAGGCTCCTGGTTGGAGGAGGGATGCACAAGCTTGACTGCAAGGGTTTCTGTCCTCAGGGAACCAGGGCTGAACAAGGGCTCCTTGCCCATTTTGGGGGTTCTCAACCTCCTTGGTGGGTCCCCACCTCCAGCTGATCCCTGAGGGAAGGGGAGGGGTCCCCTTAGTGGGCCGCATGGGTGGGGCCAGGGGCCAGCATGGCACTGACTTGCACCCCACCTTGCAGACCGACACCACGGCACGCCCATGCTGCTGGACGGTGTCAAGTGCGTGGGCGCCGAGTTGGAATATGACTCAGAGCACAGCGACTGGCATGGCTTTGACTGAGGCCTGAGGCCCCGCCTGCCCCGGGCCCCTCAGCCTTAAACCCCGCCTTGTCCCCCCGACATGCTGCGTGCTGGTGTGGCTTCCTCGCCCCTCTCTGGGGTGGGCGTGGGGGTGGAGTGGCCTTGCCCACGCCTCTCACCTCTGCCTTCATTTGTGCCGCCACCCTGCCCCTCCCGCGTCCTCCTCTCCCACTTTCTCCTCTCCGTGTGCCTCAGTCTCCTGCCGGAAGAAATGGGTTGAGCCCGAAAGGAGGCTGTCTGAGGAAGGGAGAGGGAGGGCCTGGGGTGGGTTTCCCACTCCCCACCCCAAGCCATAGGGGCTCCAACCAGGGTCTGGGAGAGGATGGAGCTGGCTCTGGCGTCGTGGCCCCATGACTGCTGCTGCTGCTGCCTTGCTTCAGCCACCTCTCCTGCCCCTCCCTCGTCCCCACTGCTGTCCACCATGAGTAGGAGGGAGGTGCAGTCCCCAGCTCCCACCCCGCCCCACCCTCAGGTCTGTGTTACTTGGTTTTTAAGCGACTGGTTGGGATAGAACCCTAAAGAAATAAAACTCCAGTGGATACCGGAAGCCAGGTGGATTTTTGCTCTCTGGGTTTGGGGTAATGCCTGCTCCTTTGCAGATGGGCCAAGGAAGGACTTGGGGAGATTCACTCTTTCAGGAGGCAGGGGCGCCGCGTGGTATTATACCACCTAGCCCCACAAGAGGTATGCACAGGTGGTGGCATTTTAGGCCAGAAGCTGGCTGCCAAGACAATTAGTTTGAATGAGGAGGGAGGGACCTCATGTAGGCAAGAGAGGTCTTAAGCAGTGGAGTTGTTTGGGATGCTTGATGGGGAGACAGCAGCACCCCCTTCTGGTCAGTTCCCTATGCACAGCTGAAAGCTTTCTCCCTTCTCTCTATAGCACCCTTAACCCCTACACTCCTCCCATTATTAGGGTCTCCACGCCATATCAGCAGGCTATGGCTTCCCCTTGGGCATAAATGTTTTATTGTCACCTCAGGGCTCTCAGGCAGGTGGGGCTGTTGCATGTCACAGTTGGAGGGAAGTGCCTGACATTTCACATTTTGGGAAACTGAGGCCCATGGGCAGTCAGAGAATGTCCTAAAGGCACACCGAGTCAATAGCAGAGCTGGGACCACCCCTCAGTGCTCCCTCTGGCCTCCTCATCCACCCTCCAGCTGTCCTTCCATGGCTGGGGTGGGGTGCAAGTGGGGTCCTTCATAAGCTGCCCTTGGGGCCTTCCCAGATGGGTGTTTTGTCTAGAAGGAAATGCTACCCTCATATCCCCTCATAATTGCCTCCATCATAATAATGTTCCCACCTCCCCATTAGAGATCTACTGCCCTTTCTACAATTCACAGTCATATTTGGGTGGTCAGCACCACACCAGGACTGTGCTACCACACCTGTCCCTCTGGAGTCCACTTCCAGTGACTTTCTTACAGCACAAGGTTCCTCTGCCTGCCTCCCGGTTCAGGCTGGGTCCATCAATGAGTGAACTCCAGCCCTGCAGGTCCAGACCCTGCACAACCTTCCTCTTGCGGCTCCTCCTGCCATCCCACCCCCACCCCTACTCGCCTAAGTTCAGACCAGGACTCCATCTTCTGTTGCGTTCTTCCTTCGGGGTCACTTGCCACTTGCAGGGCTGCGCGCTCTGTCTTGCAAACCTCTTCTCAGTCACCCTTACCCGTTCAGTCCTTGGCGGGTTCCTTCAGCCTGGCAGTCAGCGGACAAGGGCCCAATCCCAAAGCCAGTCTCTGGGTGTGTCCCCACCCACCCTGCCATGACCTCATCTCCCCGGGGCCGGAGGGCGGGGAAAGAGGCGCACACAGCAGAACCATCGTTTCCCCCGCCCCACCCCGCTCCGCAGGCCCGGGGACCGAAAGAGGGCGGGGCCGGGCAGAGGGCGCTCGCACCGCGCCGGCGCGCCCTCAGTTGGAAAGAAAGTCGATGGACGCGCGCACTGAGCGATTGGTGCTGACGTCGACGGCGGTGACCTTAATTTCGGTGTCGCCAAACTGCATGGCGGCGCGGATCTCGCGGCGGCCGGGAGGCGCGCCGGCGGTGTCTTGGCCGCAGTCGGCGGGCTCAAGCTCGAGGCTGAGCGCGCCGCATTTGCGCACGCCGGGGTCGGTGATGAAGCGCGCATCCTCGGTCGCGCAGCAGTACAGGTTGATGAGCACGCGCCGCTGGCCCGGACGCGCCGGGCAGTAGCTGCGCCGCACCTCCTCGCCCAGGGCCACCGACTGCTCGGCGGCCACGAAGCGCTCGAAGACGTCGGTGCACCAGCGGCGGCCGTCGCGAACCAGTAGCTTCTCGGGCGGGTGGCGCCCAGGCACAAAGCGGTTGAGCACGCCCACGCCATAGGTGAGCGGCGAGCGGCGGACCCGCACCACGCCCGGCGCCTGGCCGAACAGCACCGCGCCTTTGAGGATGGTGAGGCCCACGTCGTGCGGGACCACGACACGCAGACCGCGGGCGCCCAGCGCCGCCTGCACCGCGTGCTGCAGCACTGCTGACTCGGCGAAGCCGCCCACCAGGAACAGCAGCTTCACACCCTGCACCTCCGGCCGTGCCAGCAGCGCCTCTGCGGTACAGGACAGGAGACGCGGGTGAAGGGGGCGGAGGAGAAGGCGGGGGAGAGAGAGAGAGGCCACCACTGAGGCCACCACTAGGCGGCCACCGGCGCCTCCCCTCCCTAGCCCGTACCCGCCTGGCAACTAGAGAGTAGCCATTTGAGCACTTTCTTTGAGAGCTCCCGCGAGTCCTCGAGGGCTTTGCCTCCCCAACACTCACGCTCCCCACTTCTCTCCCACCACGACGTGGAGAACAAGAGATAAGGATATGCATTTACACGTATTAAACACCTAGACGTTGTGTGCAAGACATTATGCTCACTGTAGATACTTCAGCTCATTTTATCCCTGTGATAACGTTTTGAGAACCCAATACTATCACCCCAGTTTATAAATGGGGAAACTGAGGCACCAGAGGTTTTTTGCCTTGGCAAGACTACATATCAACCCCCTAGCTCTTAATCACCACTCTTAATCATCACTTCATCCTCCAGGTGTTCTAGATGATTCTAGGTCTCATCCCAGTGTATGGATGTGTGGAGATTTCTAGGCACTGATTGGTGGGGGGGGATTATTCCGCATTTGTTTTATGTGGGGGCGGGTGGAGGACCGAGTTCAGGTGCTCACCTATGTGCTGGATGATCCCGCTGACTGTGGGCTGAAAGAGCTCGTTCATGGCTTCACAAGACATTCGGAGCATCCCCTGTGAGGACCACTTCACGAAGTTCACGCTGTTGGTGGTGAAAGGGGCACAGACCTATCGGTCAGGGCCCAGCTGCTTGCCCCAGTTTGGGGTCCGTGGTTCTTATTCTCTACCTCTGCCACCAGGCAGAAGTGCCTGGGCACCGACTGCACGTGGTGTCTAGAGGACTGCTGGATGTGAGCCCTTAACCCCACCCTACTCAGTCAGGATTTAGTTGCCAGCCTGCTCCAGGTTCCGGGTACGAGGTCCTCGGAGAGGCCTCCCCTTGCTTTGGTGCAGGGAAGCCAAGGAGCATGGGCCGGCAGCGCCGGGGATGCGTGTGTAGAGAAGGCTGGGAGGAGACCAGTCATTGCCGCCTCCTCG
Organism: Rhinopithecus bieti; assembly: GCF_001698545.2. Taxonomy (NCBI): domain Eukaryota; kingdom Metazoa; phylum Chordata; class Mammalia; order Primates; family Cercopithecidae; genus Rhinopithecus; species Rhinopithecus bieti. Next base: position 2,183,596 of record NW_016805470.1, on the reverse strand, counting down.
CCATGATTCTCTCTCTTGCCCCAGTTCGGGCTGCGGATTCCGTGGGTGGAGCCTGCTGGGCTGGGGCACTCACTCGCTGCTCCCCGCCGCCCCACCCCGACACCCTGCTGGCTTGGTGTATATGTGGGATGAATCAGGCAGACCCCCCACCGTTCCTTGGGGCCCGGGACCCTCCCGTGCACAGTCATTTCCGGGTCGGCAAACCCTGCCTGAGCCCGCGGGCCCGGGACCCACCTGCTCCTGCGCAGAGCGGTCTCCACGTTGTGGCCCCGCTGCTTGCGGTAGAAGTCAATGAAGGAGAAGGGCAGCGAGATGTTGAGCGCCCCTGCACGGTGCGGGCCAGCAGTGCGCTTGCGAGCCTCGAAGGCGATGGTCAGATCTACCCAGGCTGCCGGCCGTTGCCTTTTGAAGGTGGCGATGAAGTCCTCACCGAAGATGCGGCACAGCAGCTGCTCGAAGGCCAGGTCCACGCCCACCGCGCCATAAGGGCCCCCTGGGGTGGAGCAGGGGGCGGAGGGGGGCGTCAGCGCTCACCCAGCTGCCAGGGGGCAGTGGCGGGGCCGGGGCCCGGGCCGCGCTGGGTACCGGGATGCCGCCTGGCTACTCACCAGATGCCTTGTAGAGCTCCTTGAGGGTGCCATGGGGCTGCTCCAGCTGGTGCACCGTCAGGTCCACGGTGCCTCCGCCGCAGTCAGCCACCACGTAGCGGTCTCCTGTGGCGGTGAGCGTGGGCACACACTCGTGGGCGGCCTCGCACCCTCAGCCCTGCGCCCCCTCCAGCCCCGCCCAGCCTCCAGCCCTGACCCGGGTCCCAAGGCCTGTCTGCAGGGTCGGGGGAGGGACGTGAGGGGCTTCAGGTGCTTGAACCTCAGACCACCACATATGGGCGCAGGGTGTGGGGGAGAAATGGTTCCAGAGGCTCTGCAACTCCACCCGAGCGTCCGCGGAGAATCCCCTGGAGGAGTGGGAGTTAGGGGCGCCGCTGTGAGTGGGGTGGGGGTGCGGGTGACTGTGAGGGGACGGCCAGGTTAGGTACAGCGGATGGAGGAGGAAGAGACGGGCTTTGCAAACATGCCCTTCCCCCCATCAGTATATGGTGCCCGGTAGGGGCCAAGGATAACTCTCCATCCCCCTTTCCCCCTACCTGCTTGCATCTCTGCCCACAGTTCTCCTACACCCGACTCCACCAGGAACGTGCGGCTGTGGCGGTACCTTCGCAGCTGCTCCCGAGCTGGGGGTCAGGAGACAGCAGGGAGTGAGATTAGAAAGAGGTGCTCCAGCTATGGCGTTCAACTCCCATCCTCCTGCCCAGGCCCTCCATGGGCACTGGGAGCAACCAGTGCTCCTGAAACTCCAACCTGCTCCTGACTGGGAGAGGGCAATCCTGAACCCCAAACTCCCACCCTGTATCCAACAGCTGAGGGGGGAAGTATTTATGGACACAGGGCCTTTCTTTAACCCAGGAGGTCTCAGGTCATGGCAAAATCAGGGTTAGAGGGTTTGGAGGAGTGGAGGCAGTAGGTGTCCTTGGAGTCTCAGAGGGGACTCAGGACTTAGGGCTTCTCCCTGCCCTGGGAGATGGCATTTGGGAGGATGACCATAGCTGTCCTTGGCCTTGGTGCCTGGTCCTGGCAGCAGGAGCTTGGGGCTGATGTGTGTCAGGGAGGATGATGGGAGTGAAGGGGACAGCTGATGCAATGGGTTGACTTCTTCCTTTGTCAGTACCCCAGCAATTTCCTCCCGGGGTAGGCTGTGTCTCCCCTGACCCTCAGACTCAGGGCTGGGCAGAGTCCTGCCCTCCTCAGACCTTGCTCCCCTAGGGCAAGGTGAAATCTCCACCCTGAGATTGGGTTCCCCCAGGTAGGAAATGTCCCACCCTGAGACGAGGTTGCCCTTGGGCAGGGCTGTGCCTCCCTCCCTCAGACGGGCTGCACCAGGCATGTTTCTGCCTGCTCAAATTGGGCTTCTCCGGGGTGGGGACCCCCTCCCCTTCATACTAGACATGGCTGAGCTTCTGGCTTCAGTAACCCTCTGACCCTCCAAGGGTGGGTGGTGTCCCTGGGGGCAGCTCACCCTGACGGAAGCTGGAGTCGATGGAGCGGCGCTCACCCAGGCGCCCACCACCTGGGGCCCGGCCACTCAGATCCAGGAGCTGGTGCAGGCGCAGCTTGCGGCAGTATACTGAGGCAGCCTCAGGCTCCAGGGCGATGAGTAGCTGCTCTGCATTCTCTCGGGACACTAGTCCAGCCTGGGGATGGGTGGTGGGCAGGGTCAGGCGGCACTGTGGGCTGTCACACCTAAGATGGCACCGGGAGGTGGGGAACCACGGGCCTGTGGGGGCTCCCACCTCCTCCTCCATCACACCCCACCCGTGTTAGGCCTCTCAGTCCCCTCTGTGCTGCACAAATTTGGAGCTGCCTCATAGCTACGCTGTGACCAGGCTGGGGAGGGAATAGCCTTGGACAAAGATGGGGAAGAAGTTGCCCAGCAGGAAAAGGCTCTAGACAGAATGCAGACCTAGAACCCCTGGGATGTGTCCCTTCAAACTTCCCAAGATAGCAGGGCTGCAGCAAGGTTCCCCTTCACAGGTGCAAGTGGCCAGCTGAGCGCTGGCTGGGGGTGCTGGCAGAGACTCTAGCACAATGTGGGGGGTGTGGTGGCTCAGAGGAGATGGTGGGGAGCCCTTTTAGCTCACTGAACCCTGTTTCTCCACCAGGCTGGTGTCAGACGGTAGCCATAGGCCACCCCATTCCCAGGAGAACTTTGTTCCCAGGGAATCTGATACAGCAGGAAGGAAGCTGAAATTCCAGGCAACAAGACAGGCCAGTTGGGTGGAGAAAAACACTTGAGATCTGGAGTTATTTCCTTCATCAGGGCAGGGGATCCCTGTGGGAAGTACGTCATGGTTTTGTAGGGTTCCCCAGATTCTGACCAGATAGGGAAGAGGGATAAGGATGTGAATGGAGACTTTCTACCCAGGGCCAGACTTTCCTGAGCGGCCAGGGAACAGTGTGAGAGGAAAGGGGGTGGGGAAATAGGTAAGGGGATGCTGGGGGAGCAGGTGTTTGTTCCGGCTGGGGACAGCCTTGCTTCTGTTCTGATCCTTGCACAGGTATGTCCACTGTGCTCAGAGTTAGCTCCTTCCAGTGAAAAGGGTAGCCATCTACAGACCTGACCCTGGGTCATGCCTGGCCCATAGGTATGGGAGGATTGGGGGCCCCTCCAGGGTGTCTACAGGGAGGCTTGAGATCCCTTTTGGACAGCCTAGGGTCTGTATTCAAGGCTCCAGGATTAGGACCAAGCAATGAGTCTTGAGGCTATACCCTCTCTGTCTCCAATGGAGCCCCCAACTCCTTGCTCTAGACCTTTGAGCATCTCAGTGGTAGGAAGACCTGTATGCACTGGCCAGAATCGCCTCCCTTTATACTTTCATAGTCCTATTTCCCCTGCTCAAGAACCAACAAAGGTGGGGGGTGGTGGGGGTGTCCCGGAAAATACTGATGCCAAGTGAATGTTTTAGGTGCCCTGCCTGCCACTGTGAGTGTTGGCTGCTATTGGCTCACAGCTGCTACCTCCTCTGGATAACGGCCCTCAGCTGAATGGGAATGGCCTCACTTGGAGAGGTGTCCCTCCCATTCCCCCAGAATCAGTGACAGACCGATACGGATGTGCAAGAAGCTGGCCCCAGCTCTGTGCTACAGTTCTCCCTCTGCAGCTCCCCATGGGATCTAGCTGAGGCTAAACCTGAGGCTAGACTCTAGCCAAGACCACATCCTTCATAGCTCCTTCTCCTGTCCCGCCTCCCTCCCTTGCCTTTCTCCTGACAACCCTTCTTCAATAGACCTCAAGTATAAGACTCTCCATCTTGGGCTCTGCTTCTAGGACACCTGACTTAAGGCACTGTCTACACTAGCCTGGGCTGTGCCTCTTGTCCCTCTGTCCCCTGTTCCTGCGGGCCCATTCCCTCTCCTGGGGGGAGCAACCCTACAAACTCCCAGCAGGAGCAGGCTGAAGTTCTTTCCACAATGACTCTGTGGTCTCAAGGGTGGTGGGGTGCATGCAGGCACGGGGGCAGGCCCGGGCCTTCCTCAGCAGTGTTCTCTGACCCGTCTGCACATCCTCACCAGGTAGGCAGCTTCCCGCATGAACTGCTTGGCCGGCTGTTTCCAGATGGCAGGCACCGTCAACACCCAGCGCACAGTGTCCTTCTCTGGCAGCGATGGGCTCTGCTCCCTCAGCTCCTGGTGCAGGAGGGGGCAGTCAGAGAAAAGCTGGCTTGGAGGGAGTGTGGTCTTCAGCCCTCCGCGGAGCTGGAGGTACTAATCAAACCACAGGAAGGACTTCCCAGCAGAGTTGGAAGAATCAGCCCCCCTCCCATCAGTATGGCTTGGTGCAGGCTCTACCAGACAAAAAGGGAGGAGGGTACTGGAGAAGATGACCTCTGACTTCCGGCGGTGGCTACCCATCCAATGTCGGGGACGGAATGGGGGAGCGGTTTCGGATGAGGGGACAAGAGGGGGTCCCTGCGACAGTCGGCAGAGGTGGGGCCGCAGCGCACCTGAAGGGCGTGCTGCCTGAAGAAGCGCAGGGCATGGGCGAACACCTCCAGGGCGGGCATCGTCTTTCCATTTACTGCCTCTAGCTGGGTCTTCAAGGTGAGATCCTGGCAGGGACACAGGGCGGCTCTGCAGGAGGCCTCAGCTCGGCACTCATTTCCTGACGACCTCGCTCTTAAAATCGCCCCGTTTCCTGGAGCTTCCCCACCTCTTTAACACCATCCCACTCTAGCCCCAATCTGACATTAGCTCTGTCCCAGCCCCTCTCCTTAGTCCCACCCCTCCCGCAACCCCAGCTTCACTATTAGCCCCACCCCCACTTGTGTCATTTCTGAGCTCCGCCCACACTGGAGTCCGACGTCTCCCTTTAGCTCTGCCGCCTCTCAAGCCACGACTCCAACGGGTCGGTCCTCACGCGTTTTGGTTTTGCCCCAGCCCCCCATTAGTCCTGCCCTTTTCAATGCTGGCCCCGCCTCCCTGTCTGGAGCCCTGTGACTCACCGTGGCACTGTGGATCTTCATCTTGAACTTCTCGAAGTAGAGCCAGTCCCGCGCCTCTTCCGGGTCCAGGTCATGGTAGTAATCGCGAGCGGTGTAGCCAAAGCTGTGGAAGGCGCCCTCCGGGGTCAGCAGCAGGCAGGTCGGGGTCTTCTGGTGGGCCACGCCCGGGTCTCCGCCCTCCCATTTCCTGCGGAGGCACAGGGCCGTCAGTGCAACCCTACTTGGGTGGGAATCCAGGCAGAGGGAACAGCATGTGCAAAAACTTACAGATGTGAAAGAGCAGGGAGAACTAGCTATGGGTCGGTTGGATAGGCAGCAGGAGAAAATACAAGAATGCTAAGGTGAGATCATGAAGAGCACAGAAGGCCATTCAGAATTCTGTCTTCGTGGATTTTAAGTAGCGAAGAGGTATGACCACATTTGCCTTTAGAAATAAAGGTCACTGGCTCCCATGGAGCAACAGAATGGAGGGAAGAGAGCATGGAGAAAGGAAACCAAGGAGGAGTATATTGCAGCCATCCAGGTGAGAGAAGGTCGGTTCTAGAGATGTTAGGGACACATCTAGAGATGTTAGGGGCTTGGTGTCTGGTGGGAAGAGAGGGCTTAGGAGGACGCCGGGATGTCCCCCAGTTATTTCCTGTGACTTTCACCTCCACAGGACAGAGATAGTGTTCCTGGATGTGTCCTTAGCCCCAGCATGGCCTCAGCCGTGTGTGTTGATGAGCAAGACATCTGGGATGTCCTACAGCTCCTAGAGGGCCGTAAGTGCCCGGAGCCTTTGGGGTTTCCTGTGATGCAGAAGGAAGGACAGTCCAATCTCACGAAGCTCAAGTCCCATGTATTTTGGGAACAGTTACCTGTCCGTCTGTCTCTCCATTCAATCTTCCGTCCAGTCTCCAGGCCTGGAGAAGCCCCTCTTACCTCCCATCCCAGTGTGGGTTGAGAGCTTTGAGGTCTCCTATAGCTTTACCTACTGCTTGCCAACCCTCTAGGACACATTCAGAGGACTGGGGTCTTGAGGTCCCAAAGGGAGTGTTCACACAAAACCCACCAACATCTGAATGAATTTTTGAAACATGTCTTTCATAACAACTGTGTGACTTGTCAACTCAACCCTTAGAACTTTCATTTTCTTGTTTTTTATTTGAGATGTTGGACCTAGGAATCACCTGTAGGAATCTACCCCATAGAGATTGCAGCACAAGTTTTCATAGAAGGATATTACAGCTGCATTTTGTAACAGTGAAAATGAGAGGAGGGAAAAAACCGCTAAAACTGTCAATAGGGGAATGGATAAATTATGACACATCTGTACTATGGAATACTAGGCAACCGTTCAAAGAAAGTGGTAGCTTTGTATGTACTAACATAAAATATCTTTTTTTTTTTTTTTGAGACGGGGTCTCCCCTGTCGCCCAGGCTGGGGGGCAGGGGCCGGATCTCAGCTCACTGCAAGCTCCGCCTCCCGGGTTTACGCCATTCTCCTGCCTCCGCCTCCCGAGTAGCTGGGACTACAGGCGCCCGCCACCTCGCCCGGCTAGTTTTTTTGTATTTTTTAGTAGAGACGGGGTTTCACCGTGTTAGCCAGGATGGTCTCGATCTCCTGACCTCGTGATCCGCCCGTCTCGGCCTCCCAAAGTGCTGGGATTACAGGCTTGAGCCACCGCGCCTGGCCACTAACATGAAATATCTACAAAATAGTGTTGAAGCTTTAAAACAAAGCAAGCTGTATATCTCACTTTTTTTAAAAAAACACATATATGTTTGTATATGTGTGTGTTTGTCTACAAGCTTAGAAAAATATTTGTGGGCTGGGCATGGTGGCTCACGCCTGTAATTCCAGCATTTTGGGATGCTAAAGTGGGAGGATCACTTGAGGCCAGGAATTAAAGACCAGCCCTGGCAACACAGTGAGACCCTGTCTCTCCAAAAAAATTTTAAAAAAATTAGCCAGGTGTGGTGGTGCTGCCTGTAGTCCTAGCTACTCAGGAGGCTGAGGTGGGAGGCTTGCTTGAGCCCAAGAGTTTGAGGCTGCAGTGAGCTATGATCACACCACTGCACTTGTGGTGTGATCACTGCACACAGCTTTTGTGACAGAGCAAGACCCTGTCTCTCAAAAAAAGAAAGAAAGAAAGAAAGAAAGAAAGAAAGAAAGAAAGAAAGAAAGAAAGAAAGAAAGAAAGAAAGAAAATAAAAAAGGCCGGGTGTGGTGGCTCATGTCTGTGAGGCACTCTGGGAGGCCGAGGCGGGCGGATCACCTGAGGTCAGGAATTTGAGACCAGCCTGGCCAACATAGTGAAACCCTGTCTCTACTAAAAATAAAAAAAATTAGCCAGGCATGGTGGCGCATGCCTATAGTCCCAGCTACTTGGGAGGCTGAGGCAGGAGAATCACTTGAACCCAGGAGGTGGAGGTTGCAGTAAGCTGAGATTGCACCATTGCACTCCAGCTTGGGCGACAGAGTGAGATTCCATCTCAAACAAAAAGGAAAAGAAAAAAGATTTGCATATTTTATTGTAAGTTATATCTCAAAAAAATTCAAAATTAAAAACAAAGTCTTACTTTTCTTTCAGAGGGCTGGGAGCTGCTCCAGTTGAGGCCAGGGACCCAGGCCTGGGGCCCATCCTCCAACCTTTTGCCCCAGTGGGGAGCCCCAGACTAGGGGTGGCAGGGCCTCTGAGGAGACCCCCATGTCTCAGTGACAGTACTTTTGGGAGCAAGCTCATCCCTGGGTATGAGGAACTCCCCACCCACCCCACCTCACTCTCCCAGCCCAGCCACCCTCACCTCATCATGTGGATGGCCTCAGGATCACTGGCAAAGCTGAAAGCATAGCCACTAGACGTGGTGCCAAAGTCAATGGCCACCACCACGGAGAAGGAGGCCTGCTGGGGGGCTCGGGCCTCGGGCTTCTGCAAGTGCAAGACCTAGAATTAGCAAGCAGCCAGCAGGGACACCCCCACCCCCCCAAACCCCAACGCTTTCTCTGCATGGGGAAGACACTCCCCTCCACTGACTGGTCCAGACCAGCCCTGGACCTGGCCCACCCCACCTGCCCACCTTCTCAGGCTCCTCTGCCCTCCCAGGCTCCAGGCTGAGCCTTGGACATGTCTCTCAGGTAGCCCCAGGCAGGGTTGGTTTCAAGCTCCTGCTTTCCTGCTTCCAGCCTCTGCCCACCCTCCCCTAGACTGCCTTAGCCCCACCCCCACCTCACACCATCTTCATAGGCAGCCACTAGTCTGGGCCCAGCTGGGAGCAATTTTGCTCCTCCAGGCAGTTTTACAGCACATGGACCAGTGCATATATTTTACCCTCTTGCTCCTTGTGGCCACAGTGACACAAACCAGACTGATTCTATGGCAGAGAGAAGAGAGCACGTGCATGTCTCCAGAGAAATGTGTGCCTTCTCCTGTGCCAGGGCTGGACTCCCTGAGAATAAGGGGGTCCCTAAGCTGGCTCACCAGGGCAAGGTCATCCAGATGGGGTGACCCAGGGAGCTTGGGGGTGGGGAGGTGGTGTCCTGGATACTTCAAGCTAGTAGTTTCCTTTTTATTTGAGACCGGGTCTCACTCTGTCACCCAGGCTGGAATGCAGTGGTGCGATCTTGGCTAACTGCAATCTCCGCTTCCGGGGTTCAAGCAATTCTCCACCCTCAGCCTCCTGAGTAGCTGGGATTACAGGTGTGCACCACTACGCCCAGCTAATTTTCATATTTTTTTGTAGAGATGGGGTTTCGTTACGTTGGCCAGGCTGTTCTTGAACTCCTGAGCTCAAAGTAATTTGCCCACCTCAGACTCCCAAAGTGTTGGGATTACAGGTGTGAGCCACCATGGCCAGCCCGAGCTAATAGTTTCCAGACTATTTTTTTTAGCAACATGTCTCCTCTCCTTCAGATATGACTTGGATTAAGGTGGACTGTGGTCAACAGGAGGCCCAGTGCTCTGGGGACCTAGAAAAGCCACATGCTCAGAGGAACACTTGCCTCAGCCAGGCCAGCTTCAATGGCTATGGGTGCCTCCTGTGTTGGGGGGGTTGGGAGTTAGTTACATGGGGCTCACCTTCTCAGTAGAATTGTTACCTTTATAGTCCAGGGCCACCCAAGGCCAATCCTTCTGGGGGGCATATGACTGGAGTGTATGGGGACAAGAGGCATGGTGGTATCCCCATCCCCTCCTCCTTCCTAGCCCAGGCCCTGTCATGACATTGCCAGGCATGATCCCATCCACACCACCCAGGCTACCCACCACCTGATCCCTGCTCCAGGCTTACTGGAGACTGCGAGGGTGTGAGGGGGGCAATGCCGCAGCTTTCCTGGGTCCTTGGGGAGCCGGGTGGGCTAGGCACTGGGGACCGCTCCGGGCTGGAGCCTGCAGAGAAGAGAGGGCAGTTCATCCTGGCACAAGCAGGGTAGGGATGGCAGCGGACCCCAAGCCAGGCACCCAGAGGTTCTCCATCAGTCCTTGCTGGGCTAAGGCAAGGGGCTGTCTGCTGGGGAGGAGGACTGGGGGGTGTAGGAAAGACACGCATGACGTAGGGGCAGGAGCTGAGGGTCTGCTATCAGAAGCAACATTTCCCTAGCGGGTGACCCATGCTTTCCCTGGGGACTCACTGTCTCCCCACTAGGGCCCCTCGGAAACGCAGTGCGGGAGGGGAGAGAGACAGAAAAGCATTGTGTGGCAGGGAGACTCAGTCCAGAGACGGAAGGGTGGGGAGATAGGGCAGGTGAGCTCCTGGGAGGGAGTGGAAGAGAGAGAAGCCCTTCTCCTTCAAAAGGTGGGGCTACAGGCCCGGCGCGGTGGCTCAAGCCTGTAATCCCAGCACTTTGGGAGGCCGAGACGGGCAGATCACGAGGTCAGGAGATCGAGACCATCCTGGGTAACACAGTGAAACCCCGTCTCTACTAAAAAATACAAAAAAAAAAAAAAAAAAAAACTAGCCGGGCGAGGTGGCGGGCGCCTGTAGTCCCAGCTACTCCGGAGGCTGAGGCAGGAGAATGGCGTAAACCCGGGAGGTGGAGCTTGCAGTGAGCTGAGATCTGGCCACTGCACTCCAGCCCGGGTGACAGAGCGAGACTCCGTATCAAAAAAAAAAAAAAAAAAGGTGGGGCTACAGACCTAACTGGCTAGGAGGTGGGGTTGCTCCCCTCCACCCTAAAGCTGGGCCACGTGGTTCTAATCAGGACTTGAGGGAACTCCACAGCTCCCATGCCCACAAGGGCCACAGACAGGCCCAGCTGGCTACTTGGGGAGGATCCAGGAGGGGAAGCATCTCCTCCCACACTCATAAAGACAGCCCAGTCCTGAACGGGGGGTGTCCACAACATTAGGAAGTCTGATTCCCATCCCCCACCCACACATATACACACACCCTGAGCCAGCATTTCAGGGCAGGAGGGCCCATCAAGACCCTCTTGCAGGCCTGGGACTGAGCTGGACCTTTGGTGGGAGGGAGTGGAGTAGCCCTGGAGGACAGCCCCAGGCCTGGCTCCAAGGATCAGGCGGCTCATGGGGCAGGAGGGCCTGCCTGGCTGGACCCCCACAGGTGTGGGCCAGTAGCTGCCACCACCACACTGGGCATTGCTAAGGGGCATGTGAGGAGTACTGGGGCAGCCTTGAGATCCATGGACAGGCCAGGGAGGCTGGCTAGGGAGGGAGAGTGAGATCTGGTAGGAAGCTCCATGGACAAATCAGGCAGGCCCTGTTCTCCCTCAGCCACAGTCCTGCCATGTGCTGCCAGGCAGGTCTCCACTCTCCCTGGCCTTGGGGGTAACCTGGGAACATAGGTGAAGGGCCAGGCATGAGGGGGACTCTGGGAAGCGCCTGGACAGGGCCAGAGTCTGAGGTGCTGGAGGGGCAGGGACAAAGTGGCCACATTCCAAGGGCTGTCTCTCCTCAGGCAGCCAGGGCAGGCTCTGGCCCTGCCACCAGCTGCAGCCTGAGAGGCCAAGTTGCTGTGGCTCGAGCTTGGGAAGGGAGGCAGGAAGGAAGGGCCCAGCCCACCAGGTCTTTGTGAATGGACTTCCTGAGGAGTGTCCCTCTTGCCTCCGGCCTCCCACCCCTGCAGAGAACCCAAGCCTGCTCCCACACCAGGCTATGGGCAGATGCACATGCACACGCAGAAGTCTCTGCATGCATGCCCACCTGCAGACTATACTCCCATACATAGATCCTGTGCACAGAGACCTGCCCACAGAGACACACACTCACTGATGCACTCACACGGGGTCCTATGCACACAGCCTGAACAAAACACATGGACATGCAAACACTCCTGTGCACACAGACCCTCCATGCACACATAGAATTCTCTGTATGTGTGCCCACTTGCAGACTATACTCCCATACACAGGTTCTGTGCACAGAGACCTGCCCACAGAGACACACACTCACTGACACACTCACACAGGGTCCTGTGGACGGAGCCTGAACAAAACACATGTACATGCATACACTCCTGTGTGCACAGACCCTCCTGGCACACACACATGCACTCAGCCCACACTCATATATACATGGAGGTCCTGTGAATAGACAAGTCCTGTGTGCACACATACTCACACATACTAACATACACAAACCTCTGCACACAGACCCTCCCTGCACACACGGGAGGGACCAGTAAGCACAGACCTGCCCTGCACACATGCACACACACACTCACTCACTCACAGAAGGGCTGTTGGGAAGCTCTGCGGGAGAGGTGCATTGGACAACCTGTAGGTGGGTCTCAGTGCCTGCTGGGGTGAATGGGTGGTGGGGCAGGGCAGAGTGGTGGGGGTTCTTACCGATGTACATCCCCTGCAGGCCCATCTCCGGGACAGCCAACATCCTTGCAGGCCCTGTAGCTGTCAACAGGAACAGACAAGCAGAGTGGGATTTATTTGTCCCTTTGTTCCCTCACTGAATGCTTATTTATTTTATTTGTTTACTTTTGGCTTGAGTCCTTTGAAGCAAATCCCAGCCATCATGTTGTTTCACCTGTGAACTCTTTAATACATCTCTCCAACAGATAAAGACGTTTTCAACAACATCATTGAAACACCATTCTCATGTCCAATGAAATTAACAGTAATTCCTTAAATCTCATCTAAAGTCCCACAGTTCCCAGCTTGTCTCAAAAAATGGCTTTACTTTCTTGGAATCAGGATCCTCCTAAATGTTTTCTGGTGCCTGCTCTGTGCCAGGTGCTGGGAGATATCAGTGACCCAGAGAGACACTGTCCCTGCCCTAGAAACCAACAGTCTGATGGAGATGATAATTAGGCAAGTGATTTTGAAATGACAAGGGTTGCTGAGTCCTGGGAAGGTCAAAGCTGGATAATGTGGGATGGGAAGGGGACATGGTAAGTCTGGACGGAGGGCTGGGCTGGGCTCTCACCCTGCAGGTAGGGCCTGTGCACCCTATTTCAGATTTGGTTTTATATGAAGGGCAACAGCAAATCTTGAAAGGTTTGAAGTGGCAGGCTGGGGTGGGGGCATGACTCAATTTGTCTTTTCTTTTCTCTGAGACAGAGTCTCACTCTGTTACCCAGGCTAGAATGCAGTGGTGCGATCTTAACTCACTGCAACCTCTGCCTCCCAGGTTCAAGCCATTCTCCTACCTCAGCCTCCTCAGTAGTTGGGATTACAGCTGCATGCCATGCCCAGCTAATTTTTGTATTTGTAATAGAGACGGGGTTTCACCATGTTGGCCAGGCTGGTCTCGAACTCCTGACCTCAGGTGATCTGCCCACCTCGGCCTCCCAAAGTGCTGGGATTACAGTTGTGAGCCACCATACCTGGCCTTCTTTTTTTATTTGTTTGTTTTGAGATAGGATGTCACTCTGTCACGAGGAGAACCTACACTTAAAGGCCGAACAGAGGAACGTGGACTGGCCAAGGAGATTGAGATGCCCCATGGTCTCATGAAGATTGTACCAAGAGATGGGTAAAGCTAGATCCCTGTAAGAGGTCCTCAGATGAGACTGGAAACACCTGTTTTAGTGGCTCAAGGCAGGTAAGCTTAGGTGAAGAGTGAGCAAGAGGTCGCATGAGCTAGAACTTCTTTTCTTAAGACGGGGTCTTGTTCTGTTGCCCAGGCTGGAGCGTAGTGATGCAATCATATTGAGCTAGAATTTCTGAGAAGCTTGGCTGAGATCAAGAATGCATGTGAGGGCAGTAGTTGGAGGGTGCTAAAGCTGAAGGGAGGTGAGGAAGAATATTTATTTTCTAAGATGGGAGGGACTCAATCCTGTCTATGAAGTTCTGGGGCCAGGATATAGGCAGGATATTCCAAACCATCAACAGCTTTGTTACTCAAAGTGTGGGCTGAGGACCAGCAGCATTGGTGTCACCTGGGAGCTTGTTAGAAATGCAGAACCTCAGGCCTCATCCTAGACCTGCTGAATCAGAACCTGTATTTTATTTTTATTTATTTATTTTTGAGGCAGAGTCTCACTCTGTCCCCAGGCTGGAGTGCAGTGGTGTAATCTCAGTTCTCAGCTCACTGCAATCTCCACCTCCCAGGTTCAAGCGATTATTCTGCCTCAGCCTCCCAAGTAGCTGGGGCTACAGGCATGCACCACCATGCCCCGCTAATTTTTGTATTTTTAGTAGAGTCGGGGTTTCACCATATTGGCCAGGCTGGTCTCGAACTCCTGGCCTCAGGTGATCCGCCCATTTCAGCCTCCCAAAATGCTGGGATTACAGGCGTAAGCCACCATGCCTGGCCTATTTTAACAAGATTCCCAGGTGATTCAGGTGCACATTGAAGTTTGAGAAGTGTTGCTCAACAGTGTCTCTCAGCTAGTCTGCAGACCACTGACACTATGTTCTCATTGGTGGGCCTGGCTGCTCCCCTAAACAAATGGGGAGGCTACACAAGGCCAATCCATTCCCTCTCTGTCACCAGCAGCCCGATCAGAAAGTTTTGCTATAGAACACAGGCAGACACAGAGCTGGCTCTGGCATGCCCATACACACATGCACACACCCTTGCTCACACAGTTCACACAAACCAGCCCCACCGTGGACAGACACCTGGACTCCCACACACTCTTGTATGTCCAGGATTCTCCTGCATGGCCAGCACCATGGAGATTTCCAGACACTCTTGCTGTCCTCTGTACCATTGGAGGTACACAGTTGGATGCTCAGGAATCAGAATCAGAAAAAGGATAGGGGCTGGTTGTGGGCACGCATATATCAGCTGGCTATTGCGGAGAAAAGGGAAAGCAAAGAGAGGGGAGGGGAGGGGTCTTAGGAGCCAGGGGCAGGAGCCCAGCTCAGGGTGATGGAGTGGGATGCTGAGCGGGGTCCCGCCAGCTCATGTGAGCTGTTTATTTCTATCTCTTCCCAATTCTGCATTCAATGACATCACATTGGTAGCTTGAAATCAGTCATGGCTGGGAGTATTTACACCACAGAAATTGGCAAGCACTACAAATCAGGATTTTATCCCTCTACCAGAGCTGATTGGAAAACATTAACCAGCATACTACTGGATCAAGGTCTCGAGGGAGGAGCTGGCAGCCCTATTTGTATGTTGTTCTGATTCTTTAGCAAACACTTATCGAGATTCTTCATGCCAGGCTCTGTGCTTAGCACTGGGGAACCACTTTGCTAAATGAATGAATGGATTTTCTGGACTAAGGCTATTATACCTGGAGGAGAAACAACCTAGAACCACCAGAAAAAAAAAAGACTCTGGGCCGGGCATCATGGCTCACTCCTGTAATCCTAGCACTTTGAGGGGCTGAGGCAGGTGGATCACTTGAGGTCAGGAGTTCGAGACCAGCTTGACCAACATGGTGAAACCTCGTCTCTATTAAAAATACAAAAATTAGCCGGGCATAGTGGCAGATGTCTGTAATTCCAGCTACTCAGGAGGCTGAGGCAGGAGAATTGCTTGAACTCGGGAGGCAAAGGTTGCAGTGAGCCAAGATCGTGCCATTGCACTCCAGCCTGGGCGACAAGAGCAAGACTCCACCTCAAGAAAAAAAAAAATACTCTGAGTCCTCATTCTACACTAGATTCCACATCCAAACCATGGGCCTATATTTTTCCCAGCTATCGGAAGCTTGTCCAGTTATCTACTGTCTCTCGTGCGATATGCTGAGTGCCCCTATGCTGGGGTTTCAGGGATGGCAAGAGCCTATTAGGGCACCTGGCATGAGTGCATCATGCCACATCTCTGTGCCTCAGTGCCCTTTCTGGTAGAATGGGTGACACAGAGGGCTTATGTTAACAAGTCCAGATATGCAAGGTGTTGATAAAAGCAAGGAGTTGGGCAGATTTGAGCAGTGTTCTTTCCCTTCGTGATGTGGATTCTGAATTTTCTTGTTAGAGATTTTGGTCTCACTGAGAATCGCATTCTAGTCATCATGAGTTCTTTAAGGAAGGAGGTAGGAACTAAATCAATTTGTGTTAAAGGCTGCGTGTGGTGGCTCATGCCTGTAATTCTAGCACTTTGGGAGGTCAAAATGGGTGGATTGCTTGAGCTCAGGAGTTCAAGACCGGCCTGGGCAACATAGCAAAACCTCATCTCTGCAAAAGATACAAATATTAGCCAGGTGTAGTGGTGCATGCCTAGAGTCCCAGCCACTTTGGACGCTGAGGTGGGAGAATTGCTTGAGCCTGGAAGGTTGAGGCTGCAGTGAGCCATGATCACACCACTGCACTCCAGCCTGGGTGACAGAGTGAGACCCTGTCTCAAAAAAATAAAATAAAAATGTGTTAAAGAAGGAGGATCCCATGGATTCCCCGAGAGGTGGAGGTAAGCCAAGAGGTGGCTGACTGCCAAGCAAGCACACACACCCAGAAACACTTAAGGAGAATGCTGACCACAGAACACGGGACAAGCCCAGCTCCCAAAACCTAGGTCTGGGCAGAGTCCATAGCTGAAAATGAGGGGAGGCTGACCCCCGTTTCAGGGACCTACTAATTTCAGACTGGTGGTGCCTATGGATTTGAGAGTAATTGAGTGGGACAGTTTGATTTACACAGAAAGGAACTCCATTTCCTGGCTACAAGCACATGCCAAACTCTGGCCCCAGCCTGATCCCTAACCCTGCCCATGGACTGATCCCTAACTCCTGGCTTCATATTGACCTCTAATCATCAGCTTCGCCCTGACCCCTGGCCCTGACTTCTACCCAATAGGCAGAGCCTATTAGTCACTGGGGACTAGGATAGGGTGTGGCCCAGCAGGAATTCACAACCAGAGACTCCCATCCCAGAGTGCCCCCTGATCTTACAATAGCCTAGGATGGACCCTGCCCCCCCGCCCACCCCTGCTCCTTTTTTGAGACAGGGTCTTGCTCTATTGCCCAGACTGGAGTGCAGTGGCACTCCACTCCACTCCAATCACAGCTCACTGCAGCCTCAACCACCTGGCCTCAAGCGATCCTCCCACTTCATCCTCCCAAAGTGCTAGGATTACAGGCGTGAGCCACCTTGCAGGGGCCAGACTCTTTGCCTGATAGAGAATCCTCGGAGGGTCTCTTCCTGGGTGGGGTGTTTCAGCTGGGCACTCATGTCCCCAGGAGCACTATGGGAATACAGTGTTCCGGGTTTCAGGGCTCCACATGATGCCTATGTAGACAAAGAGCCCACCCAAGTCCTTATAGCTCCCCTCCTGGCTAGGACCCTGCCTCTTCCGCCTGCTGTTCTCTGCTCAGCACCCAGCCAGCCCTGTAATGGAACAGGACTCCGTCAGCGGGCTAAGTGAGGCCACAGGCGTTTCTTCCAAGCCACACACTGGGCCAACCATGGCCCAAAGCACAGATCAGAAACGGCACCCAAAGGGCTGCCCCACTCTGTTCTGGAGACGAGCCCTTAAGAAGAAGGGACCATGGATGGCTGAGTGAGGTGGCTGCCCCATCCTGCGCTGGGGCAGGGAGTGACAGAAATGCCTCCCCATGGCCCCTCCCTGTCCTCATCTTTGCTTTCCATACATCCTGCCGCACCCCCTTGGGTCCTCATCATGGGAGCAGCCAGTTCACAAACAACAGAGCCCCTCCCACGCTCTGCCCACAGCCCCCCATTACCCCTCACTCCTGGGATTCCTGAGCTGCGTCTGCTCTCCGGAGAGTCCCTAGTTTCGTGCTACTCCCCTCCACTCTCATCAACACAGGCTAGCCTCACAGACAGGCTCCACTGCCCCAGCGGGAACCTGGACCCACCCCACCTGGACCTCAAGCTGGCCCGGAAGACCAGGTCCTGGCCTCAGACCCTGGCACCTGGATCACTCGGTACTCTGCTGCACTTCGGGACCACAGGGCCTGGGACCCCTGAGGCACCCCCGACACACACACATAACCTCAACCCCCAAGTTTCCACCTCAGGCCTAGGCACCAGGTCCCCCAAATTGGCTCCCTGGAGCGGGCCTCAGCTCACACCAGTCCTGCCAGCCTGTAAGACACAGGAGTTTCTTCAGCCTCAGCCTCTGAGCAGCTGTGCAAGGGACAGGGGAGGTGGTCCCCTGAAGCCCGGGTGGGAGCCCCAGGTCGCTGTCCCAAGTGCCTTCCCGAACCCGCAGCCTCGCTGAAGAGAGGGGTTTGCAGATCTGCCCCCACCAGACACCTGGAGTCTGGAGGTTTTTGGTGGGGTCTCAGCCGACAGCCCAGGACTGCAAAGCTCCGCGCCTTTCTCTACTCCGGGCGCCCAGCAGCCCCCGCCCCAGAACTCACCTCTGCCCTCCCTACAGTTCGAGCCCCGGCCAGCCGCCGCGATCCCGGGCCCGCAGCCCGCTAGCCCTGCCTGCTGTGGCGGTCGCAGCCCTCGACGTGCGCCCGGCCCTGCGGCCTCCCGCCTCCTCGCACCGCCCACCCCGCGCGCCGCCCCCACCTCCCCCAGGCCGGATGGCCCGCCGCCTGCGCCGCCGGGGTCGGCCCGCGCTCCCGGCCCAGATGTGCGAGGCCGGGGCGGGGCCTGCCTGCGCGGGCCTCCGCCGAGGGGCCCAGCCTGGTCCCGCGTCCAGGGCCCCTCCCTGAGCCCCTCCTGCGCCTCCCCGGCTCCGTGAGCAGCCCAGGGGGTGGGAGAAGGGAGAGGGGGCGGCGGAGGGAGGGGAAGAGGAATTCCAGACCTTCGTCGGCCTCCTGCGGTCCAGCTGCGAAGGGGCTCCCCTGCCCCGCCTCCACAGGCCCACCTTGGGGCTCAGCCTCGGCCCCTTTAGCGAGGGTCCAACAGCTGAGGGGGAAGGGCCCGCCCTAGACCCTTCCACTTCCCTGCCCCAGACTCCTCCAGTCTCTTGACCCAGACCTGTCCAGTCCCTTGACCCAGAACCCTCTCTCCTCCCACCCCCGCTGCCCCTTCAGTTTCCCTAGCCCGGTCCCCAGTGGCCAGAAAAGAGGCAGAATCGCGGATGAGGGCAGGCCCTCAGGTCCCCAGGCTGGGCCTAGCTCTGTCCTTGCTCAAGTTCAGACGACCGAGGCGAGGAGTCTTACAGACTGAGGCCCCATGCCCGGTAAGGGGACCACTCCGCAGAAAGGGGCGCCCAGCCTCTCTTACGAGTCTCACAGCATTTTTTCTTGTCCTAACCGGGACCCTATTGGGGATGCTGGGACTTGGCCTCCAAATAGGGGGTTTGTGGTGTGAAGATCTCTTTCTGGGCAGGGAACCGTGGCTCATGCCTGTAATCCAGCGCTTTCAGAGTCTGAGGCAGGAGGATGGCTTGAAGCCAGGAGTTGGAGACCAGTCTGGGCAACAAAGGGTGACCCTGTCTCTAAAAAATTTAAAAATTAGCCAGGTGTAGTAGCTTACGTCTGTAGTAGCTCACGTCAGTACTCAGGAGGCTGGGGTGGAGGATTGCTTGAGCCCGGGAGGTTTTTTATTTTTATTTTTATTTTTTGAGATGGAGTCTCGCTCTGTCACCCAGGCTGGAGTGCAGTGGCGTGATCTCGGCTCACTGCAACCTCCACCTCCCAGGTTCAAGCAATTCTCCTGCCTCAGCCTCCCAAGCAGCTGGGATTACAGGTGCCCACTACCACGCCCAGCTAATTTTGTGTATTTTTAGTGGAGACGGGGTTTCACCATGTTGGCCAAGCTGGTCTCGAACTTCTGACCTCAGGTGATCCACCCGCCTCGGCCTCCCAAAGTGCTGGGATTACAGGCGTGAGTCACCGCACCCGGCTTAGCCCAGGAGTTTGAGGCTGCAGTGAGTGTGATCACACCACTGCACTCCAGCGAGGGTGACAGAGAGAGACCCTGTCATAAATAAATGAAAGAACGGATGAATGAATGAATGACTTTCTGCTAGGTCCCTCGTGGAGCTTTCAAAGGCAGCTGACTGGTTCTGCCTGCTCCCCTTCCCCTCTGCCCCATGTGCCCCCACAGAAGTTCCAGATGCTTTTGAGTCCACTTCCCTTTGTGCCCGGGAAGGCTGCTTGTCAGACAAGGGCCCCGCAGCCCCATCAAACGAGGCACAGTTCTTGGGACATCCCGCTCTTCCACTCCAAACCTTTGCAGGGGCTATTTTCCCTCCCTGAAATGCTCTCCTTCCTCCTCTCTGCCCAGCCAAAATGCTCCCCAGCTACAGTGTCACCTCCCTAGGCTTGCTGCCTTTCTTCTTAGGGCCACTGCCCCAGAACGTCTCCTTAATGAGGTCAGGCACGTGGGGTGTGCTGCACCAACAATTCTGGATACCAAGCCAGCATGGCATCCAATCAGCAGTCTCCACAGGCTGCCTCCCAGTGTGCGTCTATGTGTGTCCATCTGTGCATCTTTTGGTGTGTTTGTGTCTGTGCTTAAGTGTGTCTTTGTGTAAGACTGTGCTTGTACGTCTGTGTTCATGTGTGAGTATGTTTCTTGGAATGTCTGACTGTGTCTGTGTGTGTCTATTTGTGTCTGTGTGTGCACTAGTGTGACTGTGTTTGTGTATTTTGTGTGTGTGTTGCTGCATCTTATGTCTTTGTATCTGTGTGTGAGTGTGTGTCTGCATTTGTCTGTGTATAATGGGAGTCCTTTGTCAGGGCCTGCAGGCCTGCACCTCGTTTGAGGCTGGGCAGAGCCAGGAGGGATTGAAGTGTGTGTCTGCTGTGCATGTCCTGGGGGCTGCAGGGTCTGACCCCTCCCACTCATGCCTGCCCCTTTTTTCTTTTTCCCTTCCACCTGGTTTTCCTCCATCCCCACCTCCAGTTCCAAAGATGGGCTCATCTCTGAGGGCCACAGCAGCAGGTTCTGAGCAGGGGTGATGACTCATGGGGGGTGTATCCCCTGTCCTCAGTGCCAGCACCCTCCAAACCCTCCTGCTTGGAAGCTCCCTCCTTCCCCCACATTTCAGGCCCCCTCTGTCTGATGAGGGAGTCACAGACCCCACCCTTGGGCTGCGTCTGGTCTGACATGAGAGAAGGATAGCAAATAGCCCTAGTGAGCCCACATCCCACACTAGAGGAAGCTTGATTCAATTGCCCAGGTGGGCATGGACAAGGGTCCTCAGAGTCCCTGCCCTCCACCACTCTGTGCCCTCCCATCTCCCTCCTGCTCCTCTCCAGCGCAGGTTGGGTTGCAGGCCCACCCACTGACCTCACCAGCTTCCTGTGTCTCCTTGGGTGGGGTAGCATGAGGAAGAATCAGCCTCTGAGTAGGTCCTCCCCAGGAGCTGCCTCTCCCCAGGCCCACCGTTTTCCTCTGAACTGTGGCCAGGGTCTTCCCCTCCCATGAGATGCCCTTCCTCGCAGCCCTGCCCCCAATCCATCTCTATCTGCAACCAGAGGTGACTTTCAAAGGTGCAAATATGGTGCCATCCCATCACCACTCCTACATTCTCTATGACTCCCCATGACCTAGAGAAGAGCCTAGGCATGGACTGCCCTTGGCTGATCTCCCAAACTCTCTTTCCCAGCCCTAGTCTCCAACCCTATCTCCGGCCCCTTGGGCACATCCTACCTTCTGTGCTTCTGAACCTTCCACCTAGGCCAGCCCCAGCCCTGAGCTGCTTGTCCATATCCATCCTTACCTCAGGCAGTTGGGGAGAAAGTGGTCCCTGAGACCCTTGTGGGTGCTGTGTCTGCTTGGGGAGTCCCCTGGCCCCAGGTCCCCCCATGAGGCTTTCAAGAAGACTTCCTGGGTTTGGAAGGCAGAAGCAGGGCACTGTTTCCAAGTGCCCACTGCCTGGCCCGATGTGGCAGACCAGCAGGCAGTTTTAGGGCAGAGGGTGAAGTTTGTTTCTAAGACATGTCATCCCCCACCTAGGGCTGTTAGCACTGAGGGGCTGTGGAGAGAACTTTGCATGTCCCTTGCCCCCGGGCTCCTGCCCAAGCCTGGCTGCTTGTTCTCCAGAGCTTGGCACATGCGCATGTGCATGTGCACACACACATTCACACACACACATGCATGCACACACACATGCATGCACACACACACTCATGCACACACAATGGGGAGGGCAGGTGCCTCCACCAGCTGCCTTAGGAGGGAAGAGAGGGCAGGCAAGGCTTTCTTCACCAGTGGGCCTTGTTGACTGAACCTCAGGTGTGCTGGTGCCCTGCTGGGTCGCCTACCCTGATGCTTCAGTTAACCTCGCCACAACCATGGTGGGGAGGGACTCTTCACTCTCTTTTTACAGATGAGAAAGCTGAAGCTTAGAGACAACAGGTCACTGCCCCATGCAGACCTCATGGGCCCATGCTCTTGCCTGTGCCACAGCTCAGGAGGCTGGGCCAGAAGCGTGGTACCTGAGCACCCAGGGGTGGCTCCCAGCCGGTTACCCGGGTCCACCTGCTTATTCATAGGGATAGGAGGTGGGCAGCTCCTGGGCCACCCCTGTCTCTAGTGTCCCTCTACCCCAGTGCTGAGGGGTGAGCTTCCTTCCAGGAATTCCTCTGCCTGCCCCACCCAGCTGAACTTCCTCCCTGTGGCCAGTTGCCTCAGGCTGCATCATCTTCCTCCCTGGAAACGGGAGTGTGAGAGGCTGAGCTGCTCCCAGTTGCCTGCAGGAGGCTGGTGCCCCAGGGTTCAAGGCTCAGCCTTGGTGGCTCCCTGCTGTCGCTGCTCTGTCAACAGCTGGTGCCTCCTCCTTAATAAAAAGAAAGCCTTGGGGTCCCACCTTCCTGCTGAACCTCCCCAGTAGCCTGTCCCAAATGACACCCAAGGACAGGTCCAGCCAGGATTGGACCCACCTCCCACACCTCTGTACTGACTCCCCCACTTTTGGCCTCTTCTCCCAGTGTGATGTGAGGGTTCCCAGCAGACAGGTGGAGACTTCTTGGAAGAGGTGGCTCCAGATCTGAGCCTGAGGGGTGGCTGAGAGTATACCACGTGGAGGAGCGGGAAGGGCATACCTGGTAGAGGAGATGGTACAGACAAAAGTGCAAAGGGTGGCACAGGCAGGAGGCAGAGTGGAGTTGATGTGCTTGGTGGCCAGCGGGATGAAGGGCTGGGTGACTTTGCCCCTGGTGCTTTCAGTAGAGACCTGCCCTTGTGTCCTACTCTGCTGGCATTCTGCCCCCTTGGACAAGAACTCTCAGCCCCATTTGCTCCGCCTGGACATCTTCTGTTTGAGGTTTTCAGTGTTTCCTCCAGACCCCTGGAAATTCAGCTTCCTTGCACAATTCTCTCTGCTCACCCTTCACTAAGCTTGGGTGAGACCTCCCCTTGCCACTGAGCCCACCCCACAGAATTGCCCCTCTGCTAGGGTATGGGGTACAGAAAAGGAACAAGACTAAGGGAAATGAAATGCTGCGGGCAGATGCTCTTTTTATTTCAGCCACATCAAGCATGAGGAGGTTGTGGGGCTGCAGTGTAGCCAATGCTGGTTGTCCTCCCGCAACCCCGTCTATTCTCATTTTCCTAAGAACAGAGCGTTCTCTTTTTTGTCATGCATGTGGTAACCCAGCAGAAACAGTATATTTCCCAGCCTTTCTTGCTTCTAGGTGTTGCCACGTGACTAAGTCTGGCTAATGAGATATAAACAGAATTATTATGTGGCATCTTCCAGGAACTGTCCTTGAAACATCTGGAGGGCGCCTGTGGTTCCTCCTTCCTCAGCCTGTTCTTCTCCATTCTGTTGCCTGGAATGTCAGTGGGAGGACTGGTCCTTCAGTCACCACTTTGGACAGTATGGTTGAGGGACACACCCTGGTGATAGCAGAGGGGCAGCCTGCAAGGAGACGGAGCCCCCCAGCAGTATCTCCATTCCAGCCCAGGGCTGTGTACTTCCAGACTTTTCAGCACAAGAAAAAGAAAGTCTTTTGTTTAGGACTCTTCATTTTCAGTCTCTGTTAGTCACAGCAGAATATAATCCTATCTGATTCGACCCCACAGGGAAAATGTTGACTAGGCAATTAGTAGATGGGTCTGGAGCTCAGAGTGGAGTTTGGGGTTGTGGGTAGAAATTTGGCAGTTGATCTCCTGGAGGTGGAAATTGAAGACACGAGGACGATGAGCTCACCCAGGCGGAGCGTGTGGTGTGAAAGAGAAGGGAAGGGAAGAGAGGGGAAGACATGAGCCTGCTCCCCTCTACTCACTGCCCCCATCTTTCCACAAAAGAGATTCTGGCTTTGTCTGCTCAGTTTCATCCACCTGCTTCCAATATCATACGAGGAGGCTTCTGCCTCCCCAGAACTCTTCTTGGCTTTTATGATGCAGAATCAAAATGGAGCAGGGTCGAGGGGAGGACAAGAAGTGGATAGATATGTTGGGGAAAGCTTTTTTGAGTTTTAAGGAGATAATGGTAAAAGCAGCTTTGGTGTGTGGTAAAGAGGATAGGAGAAGAAAAGGAAGGCACTTGAGAATGTGTTGCCGTTTAGTATGAGTATCCTTTTGACAGTATGTAAGAAAACACACAAGCCAGATGTGGTGGCACATACCTGTAGTCCCAGCTAGGAAGGAGGCTGAGGTGGAAGGATCACCTGAGCCCAGGAGATCGAGGCTACAGTGAGCTGTGACTGTGCCACTGCACTCCAGCCTGGGTGACATAGGGAGGCTCTGACCCTAAAATAAAGTAAATAGAAAAAAAGAAAAGAAAAGAAAACACACAGAACTTGAAATTTGTTGCAGCTTTTTTTTGTTTTTGTTTTTGTTTTGTTTTGTTTTTTGAGACAGAGTTTTGGTCTTTCACTCAGGCTGGAGTGAAGTGGCACAATCCCGGCTCACTGCCACCTCTGCCCCTTGGGTTCAAGCGATTCTCCTGCCTCAACCTCCCAAGTAGCTGGGATTATAGGCGCTCGCCACCACACCTGGCTAATTTTATATTTTAGTAGAGAGGGGTTTTGCCATGTTGGCCATGCTGGTCTCGAACTCCTGACCTCAGGTGATCCACCCACCTCGGCCTCCCAAAGTGCTGAGATTACAGGCGTGAGCCACTGTGCTCAGCCACAACTGTCTTTTGGTTGTTCTCTTCTCATAACACTGCTCTGAGACAGGTCCACTTGTTTAATGACATTAAGTAAATGTTCCACAAGTAACAAAAACTCATTAGAGCACATGAAGGAAAGGAGAAGTTGATGTCAAGGATCCAGGGTTTGTATGTAGGGGTGGGCGGGGACATCTGGGCTTCCTGAGGGCTGGGAACAGGGAATTGAACATATGCCAGGAACCTGGGAGCTGCCACCACGACCACTTTCTTCTCCCTGTTGTTCATGGACTCTCCTCTGTCCTGCTCTCTGTTTACCTGCTACCTTCATCTTCTCTTGCTGCAGATTGCCTTTTTAAATTTTATTTTTGAGACAGGGTCTCACTCTGTCACCCAGGCTGGAGTGCAGTAGCGCCATCACAGCACACTGCAGCCCCGAACTCCTGGGCTTGAGAGATCCTCCCTGCTCAGCCTTCTCCCATGGTGCTGGGATTGCAGGTGTGAGCCACTGCCCCAGCCAGACTGCCTTTTAAAAATGGACATTTTAGACCAGGCATGGTGGCTCACCCCTGTAATCCCAGCACTTGAGAGGCCTAGGCGGGTGGATTTTAAGGGTTTGTTCTGTATTTTGAGTCTTCAGATATGTGTTTTGCAAATATATTCTCTCAGTCTGTGGCTTGGCTTTTTATTCTCTTAACAATTGCTTTGTTGTTGTTGTTGTTGAGACAGAGTCTCACTCTTTCACCCAGGCTGGAGTGCAGTGGTGCAATCTTGGCTCACTGCAGCCTCTGACTCCCGCGTTCAAGCAATTCTCATCCCTCAGGCTGCCAAGCAGCTGGGATTACAGGTGCACACCACCACGCTTGGCTAACTTTTGTATTTTTAGTAGAGACAGTGTTTCACCATGTTGCCCAGGCTGGTCTTGAACTCCTGACCTCAAGTCATCTGCCTGCTTTGGCCTCCCAAAGTACTGGGATTATAGGCATGAGCCATTGCGCTGGGCCAACAACTGCTTATTTATTTATTTATTTATTTATTTATTTATTTATTATTTATTCTCCATGCATACGACCATTCCACATCTCTTGAATTTAGTTGCCCAATTCCAGCTACCAGCAGATTTCAAATATAGCTAACCCTTGAACAACATGGGCTTGGGGGGCACTAATCCTCCTCCTCATCAAAAATCTGTGTATAACATTTGACTCAAAAACTTAATTACTACTAATAGCCTTCTGTTGACTGGAAGCCTTACTAATAATATAAACAGCCAATTAACATATATATTTATGCAGTCATGACATACCTAACTTTGTTTCAATTTTTTTGATATTTCTAGCTATGTGGTTTGCAAGTTTTTTCAAATTGTCACAACTCTCCAAAATTTTTTCAATAAGTTTATTTTTTTAAAAATCTGTGTATACGTGGACTAGCACAGTTCAAACCCTTGTTGTTTAAGGGTCAGCTGTAGTGTCTTTTAGTCCCAATTCTAACATTTTTTTTTTTTTTTTGAGACAGAGTCTCGCTCTGTCGCCCAGGCTGGAGTGCAGTGGCTGGATCTCAGCTCACTGCAAGTTCCGCCTCCTGGATTCACGCCATTCTCCTGCCTCAGCCTCCCGAGTAGCTGGGACTACAGGCGCCCACCACCTCGCCCGGCTAGGTTTTGTATTTTTTTTAGTAGAGATGGGGTTTCACCGTTTTGGCCAGGATGGTCTCGATCTCCTGACCTCGTGGTCCACCCGTCTCGGCCTCCCAAAGTGCTGGGATTACAGGCTTGGGCCACTGCGCCCGGCCGCCAATTCTAACATTTTTAGAAGAGACGATTATTGACCAGTTTGGTGAAGTGGAGAATCACTAATGGCTGAATGAGGTGGTGGCATTAAGGTAGCTGGAAGGGAATCTGGGTGATATAAATTTAGTTTTCTAGCCTCTGCAGTACAGGAAGATGAACTGGAAGGAGACAGGAATGATTGCTCAACCCTCCATGTAAACACAGCAGGTGGAGCCTGGTGCATGGGTGGGGGCTACGGATATGACGTAGTACATGTAGGTTAAAAAAATGTCAAAATATACAGAGAGAAGAAACAAAATGCAAAATTTCCTACCCTGCAGTTCCACTCTTCCGCACTCTTTTTATTTTTATATATTCTGGAATTTTCTTCTTCTTCTTCCCTTTTTTTTTTTTTTTTTTTGAGAGAGGTTCCTCCACTCCTTCCTCAGGCTGGAGTGCGAGTAGTGAGATCTGAGTAGCTGGGGACTACAGGTGTGCACCACTATGCTTGGCTAATTTTTTGGAGCTTCATCATGTTGCCTAGGCTGGTCTCAAACTTCTGGGCTTAAGTGATCCACCCACCTTAACCTCCCAAAGTACTGGGATTACAGGCGTGAGCCACCACACCCAGTCTTTTTTTTTTTTTTTTTTTTTTTTTGAGACGGAGTCTAGCTCTGTCGCCCAGGCTGGAGTGCAGTGGCACGATCTCGGCTCACTGCAAGCTCCGCCTCCTGGGTTTACGCCATTCTCCTGCCTCAGCCTCCCGAGTAGCTGGGACTACAGGCGCCCGCCATCTCACCCGGCTAGTTTTTTGTATTTTTTAGTAGAGACGGGGTTTCACCGTGTAGACCAGGATGGTCTCGATCTCCTGACCTCGTGATCCACCCGTCTCAGGCTCCCAAAGTGCTGGGATTACAGGCGTGAGCCACCGCGCCCGGCCAACACACCCAGTCTTTTCTGGAGTTTGAACATCACACCTCTAAACAATATACTTTATCTTTGTTTCTCAATTTAGTAACTCAAGAGAGTATCTAGTGACACCTCATCATTAAAGCAGGGTACTGAAGTCACACTTTCTCATGTGCCCCCCCATGTCTGTTTTCTCAGGTGTTTGCTGTGTTATTATTGGAATCCTATGTTGGTGCTCCTTGAAGTTCTAAACAATCAATATTTAAAATTTTGTTTTTCATACATCAATTTTAGACAGAATTTCTTGAGCCCTATCACTATGTAAGAAAATTGTGCCTCCCCCAGCCCCATGCCACCTGCTATCTCCCTCTAATTTATGCTGTTTTCTTTTTTGTTTTTGTTTTTGAGACGGAGTCTTGCTCTGTTGCCCAGGCTGGAGTGCAGTGGCACAATCTTGGCTCACCACAAACTCCGCCTCCTGGGTTCAAGTGATTCTCCTGCCTCAGCCTCCTGAGTAGCTGGGACTACAGATGTGTGCCACCATGCCTGGCTAATTTTTGTATTTTTAGTAGAGATGGGGTTTCACTATGTTGGCCAGGCTGGTCTCGAACTCCTGACCTTGTGATCCACCCACCTCGGCCTCTGAAAGTGCTGGAATTACAGGCGTGAGCCACTGCGCCTGGCCTCTTTTTTTATATTTTCATGGTCAAAGTTTGTAACATTTACATGCTGTTCTGTAATTATAATGAAATCTTCCATGCTTTATCTTCAGGTTGATTCTGAACATTGAAAACCAACTAATGTTATGATTGTATAAACGTTATTTACTGCAGAACCAAGTAACGAGATAGCTCCTTTGAGAAGGAAATATAGTATCATTTCCTCTACCCTAAAGTGGATTGATGGAGAATATTTGCTGTTTCAGATGTCAAGGTCAAATAGATTCTCTTTTCTTACACTCCACTAATTGCTCAACATCATGCCTCAGATGTGTTTTCTTTCTATTTGGTCCTGGAATAGATTTTGTTGTTTCTGGTTCTCCAATTGCCTTTCTTATTTCTTTCTGAGAGAAGAAACAGTTGTTGTCTCCATTATGTCAACCAGAAAGACTACTTGCTGTGCCCACCTTCCTGTGCCTGTATTCTTTGCAGGTGCACTGAGATGAAGTAGTTGTGTTTATCCAGCATTCCTTCTCTCCTCTCTTTTGGGGAACTGCAGCTCTTTCAGTTCAATGATGTGACTTGGGTTTTTTCCCCATTTTCAGTGGGTGGGCTTGTCACCAAGGTCTGGCAGTTTCCCTTGATGGCAGCTCATCCGAGGGCTGGAAACATAACTGAGGCAAGGATAATTGGAGTCCTTCTCTGGGATTCGATCAGCAGCTATTAACGCCGAGAAGCACTCATCCCTTTAGCTTCAGGTAAGGCTTGATCCAGGGACTCAATGATGTACAGAAGGACCCAGGGTCAGTATATAGCTTTCCTCTGCTCTCAGTGTTGTCTTTACCCGCTGGCTCCTCATAATGAACTGTGAGCAGCAACATGCTTCTCTTGTGCAGTAAATGGAAGAGGTGTCAATTCCACCAACCCACAGGGCTTGAGAATACAGGAGGAAAATCAGGGTATTTTTACCAAAAGAGTGAACTAATTTTGGAAACCAAAACCACAGATGTTCACACCCTTTTCTATTGGATTTCTTTTTATTTCAGCAATTCTATTTTAAATTTCCAAGAATTATTTTTTGCTTTCTTTTCATAGCTGCTTTTTTTTTGTTTGTTTTATGAATATATTGGAACTAGAATCTTTCTTTTCATAAGTTCTTTGTATTCCTTGAATTATCTGTTCCCTCTGGGATTGGTTTGTTCACTTTTTGTTTAGTTTATTAAAGAGGGAATATTGGCCAGGCACGGTGGCTCACACCTGTAATTCTAGTACCTTGGGAGGCCGAGGTGGGTGGATTGCTTAAGCCCAGGAGTTACAGACCAGTCTAGGCAATACAGTGAGACCCCCATCTCTACAAAAATTTTTTTTTTTAATTTGCTGGGCATGATAGTGGGTGCCTATGGTCCCAGCTACTTGGGAGGATGAGGTGGGAGGATCACTAGAGCCTGGGAGATCGAACCTGCAGTGAACCATGATTGCACCATCCCACTCCAGCCTGGGTGACAGAGCGAAACCCTGTCTCTTTGTTGTCCAGGCTGGTCTCGAACTCCTGGCCTCAAGTGATCTGCCCGTGTTAGCCTCCCAAAGTGGTGGGATTACAGGCGTGAGCCACCGCACCCGGCCAAACCCGTCTCAGTAAATAAGTAAATAGGCAGTATGGCTCAGTAGTTCAGAGCTCAACTCAGGAAACAGGTTGCCTCGGTTCAAGTTTCATTTCTCTGCCCCTTACCAGCCATGTAAACCTCGGTCAAGGTTATTTTACTTTACTATTCTATGACTCAGTTTCCTATAACTGGAGATAACAGTAGCACCTAGCTCAGAGGGTTGCTAAGTGAGTTAATAAGTATAAAATTGTCAGAACACTGGATGGGTGTGGTGGCTCATGCCTGTAATCCCAGCACTTTGGGAGGTTGAGGCGGGTGGATCACCTGAGGTCAGGAGTTCGATACCAGCCTGGCCAACATGGTGAAACCATGCTGTAACCCCATCTCTACTAAAAA
Organism: Rhinopithecus bieti; assembly: GCF_001698545.2. Lineage (NCBI taxonomy): Eukaryota > Metazoa > Chordata > Mammalia > Primates > Cercopithecidae > Rhinopithecus > Rhinopithecus bieti. The sequence continues at coordinate 2,153,933 of NW_016805470.1, read as the reverse complement.
TACAAAAATTAGTCAGGCATGGTGGGATGTGCCTGTAATCCCAGGTACTTGGGAGTTTGAAGCAGGAGAATTATTTGAACCCAGGAGGCGGAGATTGCAGTGAGCTAAGATTGAGCCACTGCACTCCAGCCTACGTGACAGAAAAAACACTCCAGGTCAAAAAAAAAAAAAAAAAAAAAAAAAAAAAAAAAAAAGTTGTCATAACACTGCCAGGCCCACAGTAAGGATGCAATAGCTCTTTGCTGTTGCTTTTCATTTTTTTATTTATTTTTTAATTTTTTGATACAGAGTCTCACTCTGTCACCCAGGCTGGAGTGTAGCGGCGCGATCTCAGCTCTCCACAACCTCCACCTCCAGGGTTCAAGCGAGTCTCCTGCCTCAGCCTCCCCAGTAGCTGGGATTACAGGTTGATTATACTGGAACTCACATGGGGCATTTCCTCTGCCCTGCAGTGTTACATGTGGGGGTGGAGAGGTACATGTGCCAGCTGCCGACCCTTTGGGGTGTGTTGAGTCCCCGTAGAGAGTCCACTCCTGCTTCAGCCTCTGGGGCAGCTTTCTCTCAGCGTGCTTTGGCTCTGGTTTCCTTTACCCTCATCTGTTCCTGAACGTGATCCTTCCTCTTTCTATCTTCTAGAAGTAAATCAAAATCAAAATCCCTGTGCAGTGGATACTCCCCATCCCCCAGCCATCCTGTTCCCAGCCCTTCTATTTCCTTTTCCCTTTGCTTACTGTGCTCTCAGTGGTATTGGATGGGCCAGGGATGGCAGAGACAAGTTCTCAGTCCACCACCTTGAACCAGATGTTGATGTGGTGGTTTAAATGTGTGTGTGTGTTTTTAGATGAAGTCTTGCTCTGTCACCCAGGCTGGAGTGCACTGGCGCAATCTTGGCTCACTGTGACCTCCGCCTCCTGGGTTCAAGTGATTCTCCTGCCTCAGCCTCCTAAATAGCTGGGATTACAGGCACCTGCCACCAAGCCTAGCTAATTTTTGTATTTTTAGTAGAGATGGGGTTTCACCATGTTGGCCAGGCTGATCTCGAACTTCTGACCTCAGGTTATCTGCCCACCTCAGCCTCCCAAAGTGCTGAGATTACAGGTGTGAGCTACCGTGCCCAGACTAAATGTTCTTAACTCCATCTGACTGTGCACAGATGGTGTCCCTTGGGGCCTGCATGTGTTCACACTGGATGCCTAGACCCTGTGCAGGGAATAAAAAGGGAGGACATGTACTTGGGTCTTTCAACTTTCTTGTAACAGGCATCCTTGGGCTTGTTGACTTTCCCTGGGAGTCTGGTTTCAGAGCCGGTCCCTTAGTGGGTCATTCCACCTAGACCCTGTGGCTGTGTTGGGAAGGGAGGTCTGTTCAGTGTCTCTGAAAACCCCAGAGCCTTGAAACACTCAGGGACGGAAGTGGGTGAGTACAAGATTCATGAACAGGAGAGGAAGAGCCGGAGGAACAGATGACAGGCTGCGTGAGGCGACTGAATGAGCGAGGGTCCATGGTGTGGCTATGAGAGCAGAGGTCACCTTGGGTGGAGGAGAGAGGAGAGCCAACATTCTCAGAGCTCTTTTGATGTTCCAGGCCCTGGGAACTCTTCATACAAGCTTTCCAGAGGACTCCAGCTTTTGAGTCATTGAGCGACTCTGGGGATCACACAGCAGATAAAGGATATGTCTGGATTTGAACCCAGCTTTATGCAGGGCTTAGGCTTTTAGCCACGGAGCTACATGACTCCCATCTGCCCCAAGCTGACTACAGCATGGGTCTCAAAGATCTCCCTTGGGCCTCTATAGACTGAGCTGTCCCCACCTGAGACGCAACAAGTGGGTCTGAAGGCTGAGGAAGCAGAGGGCTCTGGCACCCTCTGGGGGAGGCAGGAGGCCCTGCAGAGATACTAGCAAGGAGGTGGGCAGCGGCCTGAGGCTGGAATCTGGGTAGGTCCAAGGAATGAATGAATGAATGAATGAAGGTCCTGGTTGCTCCACAGGAGGGCAGGGCTTCATCTCCCCCTACTTCTTAGCACTGGGCCCCCAGGATTTACTTGGGCACATCACCTGTTAGAATAAAGACATGAGACCATGTGACTAACTTCTAGCTTGTGGAATATAAGCAGCAATGAAGTGTGCAATTTAAAGAATTACCTTTTTTATTGTTGTTAAGAGACAAGATCTCACTCTGTCACTCAGGCTGGAATGCAGTGACAACATAATTATAGTTCACTGCAGCCTCGAGCTCCTGGGTTCAAGTGATCCTCCTGCTTCAGCCTTCTGAGTGGCTGGGATTGCAGGAGTGACCCACCACATCAGCCATTTAAGGAGTTATCTTAAAGTAGAAGGCATGGCCTACTTTGTCCCTTCCTCCATCCTGCTTTCCTGAATGCAGATACAGTGGCTGGAGCACAAGCAGCCACTTTGGACCGTGACTGGAAGAAGCCTATTGACAATGACAGAGCCAAAAAATAAAAAGGGATCTAGTTTCATGATTGTGGAGTTGCCATATCATCTCGGATGCCAACACTTACTTGAGGGAGAGGGTGAAACACTTCTGTTTTATTTAAAACACCGTTATTTGGTGTTTTCTGTACTCGTAGCAAAACTTTTTCTTTTCAACCAAAAAGTTTTGCCTCCGGCAAATTCTCTAACCTCCCTATTCCTTAGTTCTCCTATCTGGAATGAGAATAATTGGCCAGGTATGGTGGCTCATACCTGTAATCCCAGCACTTTGGGAGGCCAAGGCGGTGAATCACTTGACTGGAACTCTCAGGAGGGTGAGACCAGCCTGGGCAACATGGTGAAGCCCCATCTCTACAAAAGAATACAAAAATTAGCTGTGTCTGGTGGTACTCACCTGTAGTCCCAGCTAGGGAGGCTGAGGCAGGAGGATCACTTGAGCCTAGGAGGTCAAAGTTGCAGTGAGCCGAGATTGTGCCATTGCACTCCAGCCTGGGTAACACCGAGACTCGGTCTCCAAAGGAAAAAAAAAAGAATAATTATTATTAGATGAATGTATAACAGTGTGACCTATTGAGAAATTGCATTTTTAAAAAATTTTTTGAGGCAGAGTCTCGTTCTATCATCTAGGCTGGAATGCAGTAGTGTGATCTCGGCTCACTGCAGTATCCACCTCCCAGGTTCAGTTGATTCTCGTGCCTCAGCATATTGAGTAGCTGAGATTACAGATGCCCGCCACCAGGCCTGGCTAATTTTTGTATTTTTAGTAGAGACGGAGTTTTGCTATGTTGGCCAGGCTGGTCTTGAACTCCTGGCCTCCAGCGATCTGCCCACCTCGGCCTCCCAAAGTGCTGAGATCACAGGCATGAGCCACCGTGCCCAGCCTACCTAGTTATTTTTATTTGTTTACTTAGGCTGCTGTATACTCAAGGAAATGACAGGAAGCAATGCTCCCTGACTAATCAAGGTAGATAAGTCTTTGTTCTCCTCACCCTAAGGAAAGGTAAGCAAGTTCTGGGTGTGTTGTTCTGGGACTTGTATCATGTTGCTAATGTAGCCACAGAATTCTCAGCAGCATCCAGCAATAAACTGATGCATCCATAGGTTGGCTGGGGTCTGGTGGACATAGGCTGGGCTCAGCTGAGTTTTGTTTCAAACCATGGGTCTGATTCAGGTCATGTGCATGTGTTCGTCATCCTCTTTGGACCAGCAGGTCAGTTGGAGCCTGCCTCTTGCCTGGCAATGACAGAAATTCAGGGGAGGCCAACCGCTTAAGTACGTTTCAAGACTTAGCTTGAGTCATGTCCATGCACATCCACTGGCCAGAGCAAGTCATATGGCTAAAGTCAAAGTCAAGGGATGCTTTCCCAGCATGCAGCCAAGCCATGTATACAGTCCCAGTGGACTGAAGGATCAGTACCTATGTGTCACAACCCCACAGGCCTAGAGCTGGGGGTCTCTGTACCAGCTGTTGAGGGAGGAAGTACTGGGATGAACCCTTTGTGTTTTGGTCAAAAGAGGAAATGGCCCAAGCATAGCAGTGGACACAGGGGCTATAAAGAGGAACAGAGTGAAAGAGACCTAATATCTCTGGAGCCTGAGCATTTCAGGGTAGAATGTCACCAGACATCTGCTTTGGGGCACCATGGCCTGAGATTCTGGATCCACCCTAATTCAGGGTTTCACATCCTTTTATACGTGCACATTTGGCCTTGCCCTCAGGGTATAGGGGCCTAATTTGCTGTGGCCAGCTCCTCGCCAGTACAGGTAGAGAGGGACTGAGTTGAATTAAGTTTGAGTTGTGAAATTTTTTTTAAAAATGGCCAGGAGGCCGGGCGCGGTGGCTCAAGCCTGTAATCCCAGCACTTTGGGAGGCCGAGACGGGCGGATCACGAGGTCAGGAGATCGAGACCATCCTGGCTAACACGGTGAAACCCCGTCTCTACTAAAATACAAAAAACTAGCCGGGCGTGGTGGCGGGCGCCTGTAGTCCCAGCTACTCGGGAGGCTGAGGCAGGAGAATGGCGGGAACCCGGGAGATGGAGCTTGCAGTGAGCCGAGATTGCGCCACTGCACTCCAGCCTGGGCAACAGAGCGAGACTCCGTCTCAAAAAAAAAAAAAAAAAAATGGCCAGGAGTGGTGGCTTACACCTGTAGTTCCAGCACTTTGGGAGGTCGGGGTGGGAGGATCACTTGAGCCCAGGTGTTTGAGACCAGCGTGGGAACATAGGGAGACTCTGTCTCTACAAAATAATTTAAAAAATTAGCCGGGCATAGTGGCAAGCGCCTGTAGTCCCAGCTTTTCAGGAGGGTGGGGTAGGAGGATTGCTCAAGCCTAGAATTTTGAAGCTGCAGTGAGCCAAAGTGAGCCAAGATTGCACCAGGACACCCCAGCCTGGGCAACAGAGCGAGACACTGTCTCAAAAAAAAAAAAAAAAAAAAAAAAAGTCTTGTTGCTTATATCTGGGATTGTTTGGAGTAATTAACATCTGCTTCACATGTCAAGTGCCTGCACAAAGTAGCCCCTCAATAAGATGGGCTGCAGTAATGTAACAGTAACTAGCTGTGGCGGGGGCTTTCCTTTCCTGTCCTGTCCCAAGGTAGGGGTGAAGATATAGGATAGTGGCCAGGTGCAGTGGCTCACCTCTGTAATCCCAGCACTTTGGGAGGCTGAGGCAGGCAGATTACTTGAGGTCAGGAGTTCAAGACCAACCTGGACAACATACAAAAATACAAAAATTAGCTGGACGTGGTGGTTCATGCCTGTAATCCCAGCTACTCGGGAGGCTGAGGCAGGAGGATCACTTGAACTCGGGAGGTGGATGTTGCTGTGAGCCGAGATCGTGCCACTACACTCCAGCCTGGACGACAGAGCGAGACTCCATCTCAAAAGCAAAACCAAAACAAAACAAAGCCAACAACAAGAAACCAAAAACCAAAAAATGTACAGGACAGTAAGCGGGGGAAGAGAAAACCTGAGGAGTGTCCTGGACATTGGGGCCCTATGTCCCCCACAACAAGGGACTGCCTCTTGGGGGCCCTTAAGGGTACCCAGTGGTACAGCGAGGCTCCCAAATGGCTTGGAGAATAACTGCCTTGGTCACGGCATCGTGTAGTGTGTCCCCACCCCAGGCTGCGCGTGCCTCCCTCTCAGGTGTCAGGGAGGAGCCGTTTGCAGGAAGCCCCCTTCCACCTCCCCAGCCTCCCTAGGGGCTCAGAGAGAGTGGGGTGTGGACTTGGCTGGTGAATGGGAGCCCCTCACCCCATTTCTCACTTTGCCTGGGGAGGCTCCAGCGTCGCAGTGGTCCCACTTCTGCTTGCTCGAGTCCCTAAGTCCCTGGCCTTGCCGAGGGCCTTCCCCTATGGAGGTCTTTCCCGTTTTGGCATTGTGCAAGGCCTGCAGATGCCTCCCTGACCAGCCTCCGGGCTGGACAGTAGAGCTGAGGCTTTGGGAAAGAGGAAGCCGCCCCCGAGACGGGATCCTTCTCTCTTGAGCCGGCAGAGCCCTGGGGAGCCAGCTGCACCAGGAGCTTCTGCCCGGCCTTCCTGTTCTCCTCTCCGCAAGTCCAGCACCCCCACAGCCACTTCCTCCTGTGGAGCAGGTACCCCTGTCCCTGGTCTCTGGGCCCGGAGGGTGAGTGGAGCATTAGGAGCAGGGCTGGGCTGAAACTGTCTGAGCGGGATAGGGGCAGGGGTGGGGCGAGTCCATCTGGGTATGAGTGGCAGATCCCAAACCAACCCAAGCCCAAGGCACTAATCAAAGCTAGACTCAACTGAAACCCTTCCACCACCCCAAATCCTTCCAACCAGAATCCCAATCCCAGACCATCATCCTCCGCTGACCCTGCCTTAGCCCCAGCCCCAGCCCCTATTCCAACCTTACCTCACCCTCACCTCACTTGCACCCAACCCCAACCATTTACTCATCTCATCCAATTCCAACTATCCATCATCCCAACCCTAACTGCAACTCCAACTCTATCATCCTCATCTCAACCCAGCCTCCACCATATCTTAACCATCACCTGCAACCAAATCCAACCTTCACCCTTACCCCCACCCATCACTCAACCTCAATGTCCACCCCAATCCCAGCCTTAATTTGCTTCCAAAATTCCAACCTGACCATCACCCTGACCTCAGCCCCAGCCTTGCCCAATGATAATCTCTCCTTACTCTAACCCCAGCCCCATTCCACTTCATCCATCACCACTTTGTCGGTCTACGGGAGGGCTTCTGGTGCTGTCCAGCACAGTTCGGAGAGTGGGCACTCCAGCCAGTAGTATTCACAGCCAGACTAAGGAATGAAGTGTGAAATTTCTACTGCCCATGTCAAAGCCAATAGACATTCATTATGGATTCTATGGCTCTGATAATCAAACATTTGGCCTGTGATTGGGGATTTCCACTATTTTGACCGTAATCTGCTCCAGGAATTGCCCATCTGTACCCTGACTCCCTATCTGTGGACCAGCAACCTCCAGCTGGCCTTGTCACCCTGTGCCCTTCTTTCTCTAGCCCAATGGGGAAGTTGGGGAGAAGCCTTGGTGTCAGGAAACAGAAACTGAATCCTACGCCAGGGCCTAGCTGTCCAAAGGGAAACTGCCTCTGCCCTTTCTTCCCCAGCTGAACTTGGCCTCTGGAATCAGAGGTCAGGAACCTGGGGCCCCAGCCCACCCTCCAAGACCTCCTGAGGCACTTGGTCTCAAACAGGCAGCAAACGTGAGTGCCCACTGTGTACCAGGCCAGCCCAAGGTACGCTGATGCAACATATACCAATACTAGGAGGGGGGATTTAGAATCCTGTCTTCAGAGCACCCAAGACTTGGAGACCCAAGGATGAACCTCAGGAACTTCTGTCTGGGGGACAATGATTTCCAAAAGAGTCACCCAAGATCGTTCAGGGCTGCAGAGCCACTAGCTCCCTGTTCCTAGCACGCCGCTCCCTTCCCCGGGACCTGCAATCCTGCCTCGACCACCAGGGGACGCTGGGTACTCACTAGGCCACAGCTGCAACCCAACTTGTTGGGCAGGGGGCAGGTGCAGGGGCAGGGGAGGGGACAGGGGGAGGCGCAGGGTGGGCAATGTCCCCTCAACTCCAGGGTTTCAAACTGGGACAGAGGTCTCCTTTCTGGGCTGTCCCTGCTCTTTCTCTTTCCAGAACAGTTATCTGGGCTGAAGCTGGTCTTTGTGGTGGAACAGGCTGAACCAATAGGCTGGACTCTGGTGGGGCTGGCCCCTTTGAGGTTGGGGCCGGGCTAAGCATAGGTGGCCTCTACATGATGTGATTGTAGTAGTCCTGGAAAGGGTCCTCCCCTGCACCCTGTTCCAGGGTCACTGTGTCCATAACCCCACCATTCTTCCATCAGGTTCACGTTGCACTTTTCGGGACCCCAAATGGGAGGAACAGGGGAGCTGGGACAAGATAGCTGCCCTGGCCATAGTAGAGCTGACCCTGACATCCCCTGTGGCCAGGGACACATCTGACCCTCAGTGTGCCCAGCAGGCTGCTTTTCTTCACGGGGAGGTGTCCAGGCCCCAGCCCCCAGCTACACCATTCTCCAGTGGCCAAGAACCAGGTGTGGAGGCTGGGGGTGCATCTTCCCAGAAGGGGAGGAGGCCTAGGGCTTCCCGGAGAACTGGAGACGAGCCCTTGGGCCTCCACAAATGGCCAGACCGGTCCACTCCAGCAGCCCATGAGAGGGCTGGGTCCCTGGGGAGAGGCATCCTTCCTGTCCCAATCCCGCCCTGTACTGTGCTCCCTGCCGGAGCACCTTCTGCCTTCTGCAGTGCGCTAAGTCCCGCCTGGTCAGCCTGACCGGCCCTGGGCCTCGGCTCAGCCCCTTCCCAGGTGTGCCCCCTGGTAGTCATAGGAATCTGCTGAGCCCAGCCCCTGAGGCGGATAGGCTGGGGGCTGGGAGGTCATGAGTTTCCTGTCCCCACTTCCAGCCTCCCCGTTCACTTGGCCAAGTCAGCATTTAGGACCAGGGAGGACTGCAAAGTTGGCAACATGGGTGTGTATGTGGTGAAATATACATAATATAAAATTTACTGTTTTAACTGTTTTTAAGTGTACAACCCATGACATTAAGTACGTTTGCAATATTGTATAACCATCACCACTGTCTATTTCCTGAACTTTTTCATTATCTGAGAGACTCAGCAATCATTAAACATTAACTCCCCCTCCCCGCAGCCCCTGGTTACCTCTATCCTACTTTCAGTCTCTGAATGTACCTAGTCTAGATATTTTATGTAATTAGAACCCTACAATATTTGCCCTTTTGTGTATGGCTGATTTCACTGAGCATAATGTTTTTAAGGTTCACATATGTTAGAATTTATTCCTTCTTATGGCCAATTGATATTCCATTGTATGTACATACCACAGTTTGTTTATCCACATCCATTCATTGATGGACATTTGACCTGTTTCCATCTTTTAGTGGAATAGTGCTGCTGTGAACATTGGTGTACTCTGTTAGAGTCCCTGTTTTCAGTACTTTTGGGTATATACTTAGGAGTGGAATTGCTGGATCATATGGTAATTCTATGTTGACATTTTGAGGAATGACCAAATTGTTTTCCCCAGTGATTGAACCATTTTATATTCCCACCAACAATACACAAGAATTTTAATTTCTCCACATCCTCACCAATATTTATTATTTTCTGTGTTGCTTTGTTTGTTTGTGAACAGCCTCCTAAAGTGTTGGGTTCACAGGCATGAGCCACTGTGTCTGGCCAAGTTTTAAATTTTGATGAAGTCCAACTTACCTATTTTTTTTTCTGTGCTTTTAATTTCATACTTAAGAAAGCATTGCCTAATCCAAGGTCATGAAGATTTTCACCTATGTTTTCTTCTGAGAGTTTTATAGTTTTACTTATATATGTTTCTGGCATCTCTTCCTTTTGGACTCAGGTCTGTGGTACCCCTTAGACACTCCCTGACCAGGGACACTCCATGGTTGAGGGCCTGCCTTTTTGGATATGGTACACTCAGCACACATCGAGCTCATGTTTGTGGGGTATGTGTTCCACAGGGCTCTCACGCTGCCTGTCAAACCTAGACTTGCCCTGCACCTCCCCACTCCAACTCTGAACCTCAACTCTGAACCCCTAAAGACCTCACCCCTCTCTTAGTCACTGAGGGGTTTGCTGAATGCCTGGTGGGCTCTGCACTGCTATGGGGCACATATCTTCAGTTCTAGGTCCTGAGAAATGGGCTCTCACATGCTGTAAAAAACAAGGCAAGGACAGAGATAGCTCTGGGGTAGCTACAGGAACCTCAAAGGAGAAGTTCCAGCTGGAAGTCAAATTCATGCTGCACCTTGAAGGTTGATTAAGGTTTCAGTAGGCAAAGATTATTTGTGGTGGAGATAGAGCTGGGCAGCTAGGGAGCCCGTGAGCAGGCAGAACTGCCCCCAGAATGGGTCTGTGGAGAGCAGGGAATGGGGACAGAGCTGGGGGCAGGAAATGAGGACCTTTCACATCTCACAGGCAATGGGGAGCCACAGAAGGTTTTTGAGCAGGGGAGTGACTATTAAAGGCAGCACTTTGGCAAGTTCAGTAAAGCCCCATTATGGCCTATAGTTAGTAAGGCAGGTGGTAGGAGACAAGCCTCGGGAAGAAACCATCTTTCTGGCTGGGTGTCTTGGAGTGAGTCACTGGGCATCTCTGAGCTCCAGTTCCTGTTGGTTTGGGTGGTGGGGAGGGGGCAGGGAAGTGGGGAAGAGGGAGAAACAGCTGTTCATCTGCCTTAGGGTGGTATCCTTGAGGGGCTGGGAAAGCAGAACTTGGGGTAGGGCCAAGGGACACAGAGGCTTTTCTGAGGCAGGCCACCAAGTGAGGGCATTCCTGGGCACAGCCTGAGCTGGGAACGTGGCCTCCTGGCTCTCTGCTGGTGGCTGACTCAGAGGTCCTTAAGAGCCCTGCTCTCTTGTTGAGTTGGCCAGCAGAGGAGGTGGGGACACAGGCTTGGACTCCCAGCAGGTGCTGGGGCTGAAGTGCCCAGAGGTGTCCCTGGAGGCCCCTGTGTGCCCAGCCAGTGCGGTGTGCACCACCCTCTTAGGCAACAGGAACAACACAAGAACCTGCTATGGGCTTCTTGCCCGAGCTTCTCCTACTGGCCTCATTCTTCCCACCAGGTAAGCTTTGCGGGCCTAGTGCCTGTCTTCCAGGGCCCAGCCTTCATAAGTCCAGCCCTTGGCAGATTAGACTATGCCTGGGTCACAGGTTTGGTTGCTGAGGTCAAGGGAGAACCCAGTAGGGCAGTGGCCGGGAGCCGGGCAGGAAGCTATGATCTGTCTTGGAGCCACCCTACCAAACCTCTGAGCAGCCTTGGGCAGTGGACTGACCCCGGGGGCACTAAGAAGGGCTGCTCTAAGTGTGCATTTCTTGGGGTAGGGCAGAGTTTGGGAGCCCATCTGGAGCACCTTCCCTGGGGCAGTTCTCTGGGCTCTGTATCACCCTCCTCTCTGTCCCCCTGCTATTCTTCCTCCAGGCCAGGCCTCATGGGGCGTCTCCAGTCCCCAGGACGTACAGGGTGTGAAGGGGTCTTGCCTGCTTATCCCCTGCATCTTCAGCTTCCCTGCCGACGTGGAGGTGCCTGATGGCATCACGACCATCTGGTATTACGACTACTCGGGCCGGCGGCAGGTGGCAAGCCACTCAGCGGACCCCAAGCTGGTGGAGGCCCACTTCCGCGGCCGTGCCGAGTTTGTGGGGAACCCTGAGCACAAAGTGTGCAACCTGCTGCTGAAGGACCTACAGCCCGAGGACTCTGGCTCCTACAACTTCCGCTTCGAGATCAGTGAGGTCAACCGCTGGTCAGATGTGAAAGGCACCTTGGTCACAGTGACAGGTGATAAGTGGGGTGGCCTGGCTGCTCCCCGGGAGGGATTCCCAAGCTGCTTCTGGACCCCTTGGCTCTCAGCCCCAGCCCTTGTGCTGACTCTAACCCCAGCCAGTCTCAGCCTCCGTTCCAGCCCCGGTGTAGGCCCAGGCCTGGTTCTCCCTTGTTTTCACCCAAGTGGGGCTGGAGTAGAAAGCGCCTTTCCTTTCCTTCCCCTAAAAGCCGCCTCCCCAGGGCTCTCTCCTCAGCTGGGGTTTCCAGGGCAAGGGATCTCAGGGGTGGTGAAAGGGGGTCCTGAGCACTGCTGTCTGTGTCCTCAGAGGAGCCCAGGGTTCCCACCATCGCCTCCCCGGTGGAGCTTCTCGAGGGCACAGAGGTGGACTTCAACTGTTCCACCCCCTACGCATGCCTGCAGGAGCAGGTCAGACTGCAATGGCAAGGCCAGGACCCTGCTCGCTCTGTCACTTTCAACAGCCAGAAGTTTGAGCCCACCGGCGTCAGCCAGCTGGAGACCCTCCACATGGCCATGTCCTGGCAGGACCACGGCCGGATCCTGCGCTGCCAGCTCTCCGTGGCCAATCATAGGGCCCACAGCGAGATTCACCTCCAAGTGAAGTGTGAGTTGTCTGGGGACACACCCTTGTGGCTGAGCACATCTGTGGATCCCTGACAAAACCCAGCCCCTCTTCAGCCCACAGAAACAGAACCTTTGCTCCTGACACAAAACCAGGCTGCACCTGGGCCTCCAGGGTAGGGCAAGTGGAGAGACACTGCTGAGCCCCGAGGGCTTCGTTAAATGGTTCCCTTCCACCTCCTACTGCTTCAAAGGGGCTTGTCCTTGAGGCCAGGTTGGGCAGAGAAAGGGAGACACAAAGGGTTGGGGAACAGGAGCTCCCACACAGCTTCAGGGTTGGCAGCAAGCATCCTGGGATTTCCCCCGCGCTGGAGGATGCTGCGCAGGTAGGGTTTATCCCTTTCCTGCCTTAAGCCTGTTCATGACAATGGGGACCAGGGTGTCACGCAGGCACGGCTATGAGTCAGTGGGGAGAAAGCCCGGGTTTCCATTGGTTATGCATCTTCCATCTCAAATGGGGCAGCCTATTCTAGGACAATCGCTGCTCACAGGCATCTGGCTGCTGGCTCCACCCACCCACTAGCTGTGAAAACTTCAGGCAAGTTCCTTGCCTCCCAGAGCCTCTGTTTTCTCATGTCTATGGTGAAGATAACAATAGATGGTTCCTGTCTCATAGATTTATGATAAAAATTAAAGGAGATGGGCTGGGCGCGGTGGCTCACGCCTGTAATCCCATCACTTTGGGAGGCCGAGGCAGGTGAATCACTTGAGGCCAGGGGTTCAAGACCAGCTTGGCCAACATGGTGAAACCCCGTCTCTAGTAAAAATATAAAAATTAGCCAGGTGTGATGGCGCGTGCCTGTCATCCCAGTTACTAGGGAGGCTGAGGCAGGAGGATTGCTTGAACCCAGGAGGTGGAGTTGCATTGAGTCGTGATTATGCCACTGCCCTCCAGCCTAGGTGACAGAGCGAGACTATGTCTCAAAACAACAACAACAACAAAAAGCAAATAAAGGAGATGACCCAGGTAAGGTATTTAGAAGAGTGTCTGGCACATATTAAACACTTGAGACCGGATACAGTGGCTCACACCTGTAACCCCAGTGCTTTGGGAGGCCAAGGTGGGAGAATGGCTTGAGGCAAGGAGTTCGAGACCAGCCTGGGCAACATAGTGAGAACCTGTCTCTACAAAAAATTAAAAAACAAAAATTAGCCGGATATGGTGGTTTACACCTGTAGTCCCAGCTCCTTGGGAGCCTGAGGCAGGAGGATCACTTGAGACCAGGAGTTTCAGGCTGCAGTGAGCTATGATTGTGCCTCTGCACTCCAGCTTGGGTGACTGAGCCAGACCCTGTTTCTAAAAAAATAAGAATAAAACACTTGAATACACAGAGAGAGGCTTTGGAACAAGATTTCAGGAAATGCAGTTTATTTGCATTGTTGGCCTCCTGACAAACTGGGTAACTATTTTCAGAGCTCGTTTGATACTGCCTTTGGCCCCCTCCCACTAGGTGGTTGGTCCCTTACCAATAGCTTCCACAGGCCACTAATGCTAGCAGTGGGGTACCCTTGGCCCTGTGTGTGGAGCTCGCCTCAAATAGAGGAGGGAGAATGGACAGCATTGGGAAGCAGAAAACTACAGCTAGTGGGGTAGGCTGGACGCTGGGCCAAGTGTCACGTGATCAGCTCTCAATGGCATAGGAATGCGTCAGGCGCAGGGGGGAAGAAAGGGATGGACATGGGCGGACAGAGCATGCCCTGGGTGGGGACTGAAGGGGACTGCTCTTTTATCTGGGCATACTTCCTTAGGACAGAGCTTTGAAAGGGGGACAAGAAGAAGTGTGCCATCCCCTGCCTCCCCAAGCACCTTACCCGATACCCCCCACTGTGCCTTTCAGATGCCCCCAAGGGTGTGAAGATCCTCCTCAGCCCCTCGGGGAGAAACATCCTTCCAGGTGAGCCGGTCACACTCACCTGCCAGGTGAACAGCAGCTACCCTGCAGTCAGTTCCATTAAGTGGCTTAAGGATGGGGTGCGCCTCCAAACCAAGACTGGTGTGCTGCACCTGCCCCAGGCAGCATGGAGTGATGCTGGAGTCTACACCTGCCAAGCTGAGAATGGTGTGGGCTCTTTGGTCTCACCACCCATCAGCCTCCACATCTTCAGTGAGTTCTTGGGAAGGTTGTGTATTGGCCAGAGAATAGGGAGGGGCTCAGGCCTCAGGGACCGAGAGGCGACAGGGCAGGGCAGAGCCAGCAACTGGCATAACCCGGTGCTTCCTGGATGCATGTGTGGAGTCCCAGCCTTGCCTTACCATGAGACAGGTGACAATACCCCCACAAAGAGTGGGGTGTCAGGGGGTCCTGGTGAGCCAGACGAACAGATGCAGAGCACTCCGGGAGGCTCCACTGTAGTGGCAGGCGGGTGGTTTAGGATGTGCAGAGATTGAGGCTGATTAACTGAGACCTGGGGACTGTGTGGGGCTGGGACTGGAAGTCGGCTAGGATCCCCCATCACTCCCTGTGCTGCCCTTGCAGTGGCTGAGGTCCAGGTGAGCCCAGCAGGTCCCATCCTGGAGAACCAGACAGTGACGCTAGGCTGCAACACACCCAACGAGGCGCCCAGTGATCTCCACTACAGCTGGTACAAGAACCATGTCCCGCTGGAGGACGCCCACTCCCATATCCTCCGGCTGCATTCCGTCACTAGGGCTGATACTGGCTTCTACTTCTGTGAGGTGCAGAACGCCCACGGCAGCGAGCGCGCGGGCCCTGTCGGCGTGGTAGTCAACCGTAAGTGGCCAGGGTGGGGTGGCACTGGACACAGTCAGAGCAGGGCCAGACAGTGGAGCCCCAAGGAAGGGTTGGGGTCCTGCGCATGGGAACTTCAAGGCCACTTACCTGGAGGTGGCCTTGAGCTCACATCCCAGCTCTACACACCTGGGCAAGGTTTTGACCTCCCTCCTGTTTTATAAAAACTTTTTATTTGGAAGTTTAAACTTATGAAAAGTTGCAGAGAAAGACAAAGAATGATTATATACCTTTAACCTAGATTTCCCATTTATTAACATTTTGGCACATTTGCTTTATCTTTCTTGCTGTCTACACAGACACACACACGTACATACATACATATAAATGTATGGATATAGACTTGCATATATACATGTGTACATATATGGGCACTTGTGCGTATGCACATCCACTCTATGTGGACATGGGCACATATACATATATGCACACTCTCTATATACATATGAATATGTTATCTATGTATGTATCTACCTACATATTTATATTCTTGTAGCTGCAGACATGATGCTCTTTACCGCTAAATTCCTAAGATCATTCTCTTACATAACCACAATGCAATGATCATGATCAGGAAATTTAGCATTGATGGAAGACTTTTTTTTTTTGAGATAGAGTCTCGCTCTGTTGCCCAGGCTGGAGTGCAATGGTGCGATCTTGCCTCACTGCAACCTCCACCTCTGGGGCTCAAGTGATTCTCCTCCTGCCTCAGCCTCCCAAGTAGCTGGGATTACAGGCACCCACCATCCTGCCTGGCTAATTTTTGTGTTTTTGTAGAGACAGAGTTTCACCATGTTGGCCAGGATGGTCTTGAACTCCTGACCTCAGGTGATCCACCTGTCTCGGCCTCCCAAAGTACTGGGATTACAGGTGTGAGCCACCACACCCAGGTGATAGAAGACTATTATCTAAGCTATAATCATTTTACCAATGGACCTAATACTGTCTTTTGTAGTTATCCTTTTTCTGGTCCAGAATATAATCACAGTTCACACACTGCATTGGGTCGTTGTGTCTCTTAATTCTCTGTTAGTCTGGGACTGTTCCTCAGTCTTTCCTTGTCGTTCTTGACATTGAAACTTGCAGAGTTCAGGCCTGCTGTTCTGAGGGGGTCCCTCACTCCACATTTGCCTGACTTGAATGGCCTGAGACCATGCCCTCTGGCGGGAGGCTGCAGACTGCCCTGTCAGGAGGCACTCCCTGGCAGCTTGTCCCATTGCTGATGACGCTCACTTTGGTCACCTGGCTAAGGTGCTGTCCCTCACCAGATCTCTCTGTTAGTTTTCTCATCTTTGAAGTGGGGCTCCTATCCCCACTTGCAGGGTGGCCTCGAGCACTGCTTGGGACAGCAGAGTGATGTGCCCAGCCCAGCCAAGGACAAAAGTGTATTCAGCGCTTTGGGATCACCCCCTTCTCCCAGGGCATTGTGGGACAAAGGGGTGCAGAGGTCACGGGTTATATCAGGGTATCCAGGGAATGAGGGTGACAGGCCCGCCTCTCGTCTCCACACAGACCCGCCTCTCACCCCAGTCCTGACAGCCTTCCTGGAGACCCAGGCGGGACTTGTGGGCATCCTTCACTGCTCTGTGGTCAGTGAGCCCCTGGCCACACTGGTGCTGTCACACAGGGGTCATATCCTGGCCTCCACCTCCGGGGACAGTGATCACAGCCCACGCTTCAGTGGTACCTCTGGTCCCAACTCCCTGCGCCTGGAGATCCGAGACCTGGAGGAAGCTGACAGTGGGGAGTACAAGTGCTCAGCCACCAACTCCCTTGGAAATGCAACCTCCACCCTGGACTTCCATGCCAATGGTAAGATGGGCACCGGCAGCCAGGGAGAGTGGAGGGAGCCTGAGGAGGAGCTTGCTCCAGCCTGTTCCTTCTAGAAGTCTAGTGGACTCAACTGCAGGACTGAGCTAGCTGGCTAGGTCACATGAAAGGGGCTGTGCAGTGACCCAACCTCAGAGCTTCCTGAAAGTCAAGGCAAAAAGGGAAACACAACAGGTCACATCATTCCTTTGCGTATACACTGACTCTAAACGTGGAGAGTCCCTCAGAAGCATTCATTATTTTTTAATTATGAAATTTTGGGAGCAGGGTCTATGCTAGCAGTCAGATGTGGGAAGCCAGATAGAAAAGTAGGGTTTTCTGGCTGGGCGCAGTGGCTCACACCTATCCCAGCGCTTTGGGAGGTCGAGGTGGGTGTATCACAAGGTCAAGAGATCGAGATCATCCTGGCCAACATGGTGAAACCCCATCTCTACTAAAAATACAAAAATTAGCTGGACATAGTGGCGAGTGCCTGTAGTCCCAGCTACCTGGGAGGCTGAGGCAGGAGAATCGCTTGAACCTGGGAGGCGGATGTTGCAGTTAGCCGAGATTGTGCCACTGCACTCCAGCTTGGACGACACGAGTGAGACTCTGTCTCAAAAAAAAAAAAGGAAAGAAAAGTAGGGTCTTCCAACATTCCAGATTTTTGTTTTTGTTTTTTGAGATAGGGTGTTTCTCTGTTGCCTAGGCAATGGTATGTTCATGGCTCACTGCAGCCTCAAACTCCTGGGCTCAAGCCATCCTCCCATCTCAGCCTCCCAAGTAGCTGAGACCACAGGCCCATGTCACCACACCCAGCTAATAAAAAAAAAAAAAATTGTGAGCAGGCACGGTGGCTCATGCCTGCAATCCCAGCACTTTGGGAGGCCGAGGCAGGCGGATCACCCAAGGTCAGGAGCTCAAGATCAGCCTGGCCAACATGGTGAAACCCTGTCTCTACTAAAAGCACAAAAATTAGCCAGGTGTGGTGGCATACACCTGTGGTCCCAGCTACTAGGGAGGCTGAGGCAGGAGAATTGCTTGAATCTGGGAGGCAGTGGTTGTAGTGAGCTGAGATCACACCACAGAACTCCAACCTGGGTGACAGAGCAAGACTCCATCCAAAAAAGCTGGCCACAGTGGCTCACACCTGTAATCCCAGAACTTTGGGAGGCTGAGGCGGGTGGATCACCAGAGGTCAGGAGTTCCAGATCAGCCTGGCTAACATGGTGAAACCTTGTCTCTACTAAATGTATAACATTAGCTGAGTGTGGTGGCACTCCTGTAATCCTAGCTACTTGGGAGGCTGAGGCAGGAGAATCACTTGAACCCAGGAGGCAGAGGTTGCAGTGAACCAGGATCATGCCACAGAACTCCAGCCTGGGAGACAGAGTGAGACTCAGTCTCAAAAAAAAAAAAAAAATTGTTTGAAATGGAGTCTCACTGTGTTGCCCAGGCTGGTCTAGAACTCCTGGCCTCAAACGATCCTTCTGCCTCAGTCTCCCAAAGTGCTAAGATTACAGGCATGAGCTACCATGTCCAGTCAAGCCAGGTGTTGGACATAAGTCTGGGCTCTGGCTCTGAATCTTCAACCACGCTGCAACCAGCTACTACCAATAGATCTGATTTGGCATTCCAGGGCAAACCCTCCTGATCCACCACAAAGCCCAGAGCTACCTACAGTAGTGTGGGGGAAAGGAGAACCCTGGAAGGCTTTTTATATAGGGCAGCATGGTGGGGGGGTGGAGAGGCGGGACCCTTCCCAGCCTCTTCCTCTCCCTGCAGCCGCCCGTCTACTCATCAGCCCGGCAGCCGAGGTGGTGGAAGGACAGGCAGTGACACTGAGCTGCAGAAGCGGCCTGAGCCCCATGCCTGATGCCCGCTTCTCCTGGTACCTGAATGGAGCCCTGCTTCACGAGGGCCCCAGCAGCAGCCTCCGGCTCCCCGCGGCCTCCAGCACTGACGCAGGCTCATACCATTGCCGGGCCCGGGACGGCCACAGTGCCAGTGGCCCCTCTTCGCCAGCCGTTCTCACTGTGCTCTGTGAGCAGCCACCACCTGCTGCAGCCTCCTGCCGGGACCCACCAACCACTGCACCTCCTCCAGGCCCCCCAACCCTGTCCTGCCCTGCCCCACCCCAGGGTTTACATCAGGAGGCCTGGGTCACAGGCCTGGCCACGATTGGCCTCTCTACCTGGGACTGAAGTTTAGGAAATGAGGCTGGGGCCTTCTCTACCTCTCCATGTCTTTACCCTCCAATCCCAGCCCTGTGGGTTTCTCTGTCCCAGCCTCAAGCTAAGTATGGGCACCACATCCATGCTCTGTCCTCATGGGTGAGCCCTGGGACACCACACTCCTCTGTGCACATGCCCCACAGGCTGCGCTGGGCTCCCATAGACACCAAGGCAAAGCCCCTCAGCACAGGGACAGATGGCCCCTCTGCATCCGCCAAGCGGGGAGGCTCCATATGAGACCAAGGGCCTGATTCCAGAGGTTTCCCCTGTCACGCATGTGCCGGAGCCACATCCCAGAACTGTCAGAGGGCAGTTGCCTCTGCAAGGTTTTCTGGTGTCTGAGTGAGATCACATGGGGGCCGCGGCTGACGGCTCTCTTTTGGCCACCTGTCTCCAGAAGCCTTCAGGAAGAGGCCATTCTATGCATTCGCTAGTATCACAGGATCTGGCTTGGAGATCAGAGATAAGCTGCAGGGCAGACCTTGAGGGGAGGCTCGTGGTAAGGCATTGGGTGCAGGCGTAAGGCATTGGGTGCAGGTAAGGCATCGACTGCTAGGTGGACACCCTGCTCAGCAGCAGTTACGCAAGGCACTTAACGCAAGGTGGCAGTCAGCCCATACGGCACCTTTGTTTGAGCTAGAAAACGGTGCTTCTTCTTCTGGGAAGACTCAGTCAGCATCAGGGCACAGCCTAGCTTGAGGAGCATGAGCTGAGTTCCACCCACCCTGGTCTGATTGCCCTTGTGCAGGGCACAGTCTGCGCAGCTGTCTGGGGCAGCCCTAGGGATCTGCCTTTGTCCAATGTATTCTGGGAGCCTAGCCAGGCTTGTGGGGCCCTGGCAGCGACCGTGGGATGAGTGCCCATGTTCTTCCTCCCTGCAGACCCCCCTCGCCAACCAACGTTCACCACCAGGCTAGACCTCGATGCCACTGGGGCCAGGGCTGGACGGCAAGGCCTCCTTTTGTGCCGTGTGGACAGCGACCCCCCCGCCAGGCTGCAGCTGCTCCACAAGGACCGTGTTGTGGCCACTTCCCTGCCGTCAGGGGGTGGCTGCAGCACCTGTGGGGGCTGTTCCCCACGCATGAAGGTCACCAAAGGCCCCAACTTGCTGCACGTGGAGATTCACAACCCTTTGCTGGAGGAGGAGGGCTTGTACCTCTGTGAGGCCAGCAATGCCCTGGGCAACGCCTCCGCCTCAGCCACCTTCAATGGCCAGGGTGAGTTGGGCAGGGAATGGGCGGCCTGGGGACAGGGGCTGGAGTTCTGGACTGTTCTGCTCCCGGGAGGATCTAATCAGGCAAAACCACTCTGTGCAGCTGTGGGGGCCCCTCGCTGCCCTCCTCCACGTTCAGGTAGAGCAAAGCTGCTCCTTCCCATGATCTCTGTTCAGGCCGGGGACAGGCGGCACAGTACACAGCTGGTCTCTGAGGAAGGACTCCCCAGCTGGGACAGTTGGGCTGCCTTGTCCTCCTTCCCTGTACTGCAACCCTCTCTGCCCAGGGCCCGCACAGTCCCCAGGGCCCAGTTCTCCCAGGCTGCCCTGTGAGCTGGCTTGCTTTTCTCCCTAACCCTGTGGGCACCCCAGGGGGCCTCCTTCCTGTTCCTTCCAGACGAGTGGCTGGACCTCTGACTCCTGGGGGCAGGGGATGGTCAGTGAGCCTGTGCTGCCTGCTCTCCAGCCACTGTCCTGGTCATTGCACCATCACACACGCTTCAGGAGGGCACAGAAGCCAACCTGACTTGCAACGTGAGCCGGGAAGCCGCCGGCAGCCCTGCCAACTTCTCCTGGTTCCGAAATGGTGTGCTGTGGGCCCAGGGTCCCCTGGAGACCATAACACTGCTGCCCGTGGCCAGAACTGATGCTGCTCTTTACACCTGCCGCATCCTCACCGAGGCTGGCGCCCAACTCTCCACTCCTGTGCTCCTGAGTGTACTCTGTGGGTGACTAGCATGGGCAGCCTGGGGACTTGGAGGGTAGAGGGGTGGTCTGGGGAGAACCAGGGGTTGGGCTGGGGTTTGGGGAGGAAAGAGTGTGGCTTAGGCTGTGTGTGTGGCAGGAGGTGGGGGACATAGTGTGGCAGTTGAAATGTGGTGAGCTAGGCTGCGTGGCCTCAGCTCACTCTGTTCCTCTAGATCCCCCGGACCCTCCAGAGCTGTCAGCCCTCCTAGACATTGGCCAGGGCCACATGGCTGTGTTTGTCTGCACTGTGGACAGCCGCCCCCTGGCCCGGCTGGCCCTGTTCCATGGGGAGCACCTCCTGGCCACTAGCCTGAGTCCCCAGGCCCCATCCCGTGGTCGGCTCCAGGCTAAAGCTGAGGCCAACTCCCTGAAGTTAGAGGTCCGAGAACTGGGCCTTGGGGACTCTGGCAGCTACCGCTGTGAGGCCACAAATGTTCTTGGATCAGCCAACACCTCACTCTTCTTCCAGGTTCGAGGTGAGTGTCAGTCTTCTGAAGATATGGTAGACTCTGATGCCCTGGAGGCTACTCTGGTCAGACTTTGGGCTGGGTCTTGTGAATTTTATGCAGAAATGTGTATTTTTCAGTCCTGGTAAGGGCAGTTTCCAGCCTGCCAGCAGAAGGCCTCCCTTTGCCTCCAGCTAGATATTTTCACCTGCAATAACTGCAGCAGCCACTAGGAGACAGTAGCAATTCACAAGGTGACTTGCTTGGTGGGAGCTCTTTCTGCAGTAACTTACTTTGTGATCATAAAATTTTGTTACATAGTAAACATTCTCATAAATATGTATATTTATATTATGCACATATGTTTATGTATGATATATACACATACAAATATACATTATGTGTTCTTATGCATAATATATTCATATTTATTTATATACACATATACGTGTGTGTGTGTGTGTATATATACATGTATATATAGTCTCTATAAAAATCCTCCCTCAGGCTGGGTACCATGGCTCATGCCTGTAATCCCAGCACTTTAGGAGGCTGAGGCAGGCGGATCACTTGAGGTCAGGAGTTCAAGACCAGCCTGGCCAACACAGTACTAAAATTATAAAAATTAGCCAGGTGTGGTGGTGGGCATTTGTCATCCCAGTTACTCGGGAGGCTAAGGCAGGAGAATCGTTTGAACCTGGGAGATGGAAGTTGCAGTGAGCTGAAATTGCACTTCACTCTGGCCTGGATGACAGAGTGAGACTCCGTCTTAAAACAAAAACAAAAACAAAACAAAACAAAATTCTCCCTAAACAAATAAACCAGGACAAAGGAAAGATAATACCCATAATGCGAAGGTCAAAGGAACACACATGCTTCTTCCACCACGGTGACCGACAGCACCAATTTTGGGACATTTACTTTGAGCCTTGATTCTGTGTATCTTTTCTTACTTAGCATACCTATTTTGCAGGGAGAAATTGAAGGTTCGAGTTTTAGGAGCTTTTCCCCAGTTGCATGACCCTGCTGGCTATGGTCTCAGGCGTGGTCTGTGCTCTTGCTTAGCATTCCAGCTGTCCCTCCATCTCACTCCCTGTACCCTGGGGTTCTCCTGCTTCAGACCCAGGGGCCACCGAGGAGCTGCCCTTTGCCTGGTTCCCAGTTCCTGTGCTCTTGTGGCCTGGAGTCTGAATGCAGGGCCGGCCTGTTGAGGGCGCTCAAGATCACATAGCTGCTAACATTCCCTTCCAAGCCCTCGGTCACCCATGCTGAGTCCAGCTCCTAGTTAGGACAATGGCCCTAGGATGATCTAAATCCCTCCCTTTTCAGTACTTTATGGGTTGAACCAACATTTGTCAGGAGCTAACACATGCAGGCATGGTGCCTGGAACTGGGGTCACAGGTCACACAAGTCCAGTGCCCATGAGGCTTATGCTTTGGTAGGCGAAATATGACTGACACAGTAAAACCATCCCACCAGGTGGTGGGAGGTAAATGCCAGCATGGAACCTATGCAGGAGAGTGGGGAGCAGGAGGGGCAAGGCATGGGGCTGAGTGGGCCTTGGTGGTGGTCTGGAAGGGGGCTGCGGCTCCATCTCACGGAATTGGGTTGTGTAGTCCTAGGTGGATACGCACATGGTCCCAGACTGTGGGAGGTGTGGTGGAGAGCCCTCACCTGCTCTTGGTTTTCCCCTGCAGGAGCCTGGGTCCAGGTGTCACCATCACCTGAGCTCCAAGAGGGCCAGGCTGTGGTCCTGAGCTGCCAGGTACCCACAGGAGTCCCGGAGGGGACCTCATATCGTTGGTATCGGGATGGCCAGCCCCTCCAGGAGTCGACCTCGGCCACACTCCGCTTTGCAGCCATAACTTTGACACAAGCTGGGGCCTATCATTGCCAAGCACAGGCCCCAGGCTCAGCCACCACAAGCCTAGCTGCACCCGTCAGCCTCCATGTGTCCTGTAAGGACTTTCATCTCGTCTATGTGTTGGGGAAGGAATGCAGTCCCCTGGTCCTGGGCTCTGTCACGTGACAGGGCCCTGGATGAGGGACCCCCTGACTGGGTCCTGACCACTCCCCACCCTGTGTAGATGCCCCACGCCAGGTCACACTCACTACCCTGATGGACACAGGCCCTGGGCGACTGGGCCTCCTCCTGTGCCGTGTTGACAGTGACCCTCCGGCCCAGCTGCAGCTGCTCCATGGGGACCGCCTTGTGGCCTCCACCCTACATGGTGTGGGGGGACCTGAAAGCAGCTCTCCCAGGTTGCAGGCGGCTGTGGCCCCCAACACACTGCGTCTGGAGATCCATGGGGCGATGCTGGAGGATGAGGGTGTCTACACCTGTGAGGCCTCCAACACCCTGGGCCAGGCCTCGGCCTCAGCTGACTTCAACGCTCAAGGTCAGTGTGTGTGTGTGTGTGTGTGTGTGTGTGTGTGTGTGTGTGTCTTCTTTAAAAGAGGAGAGGAGGTGGGACAGGGTTCTAGAAGCCTGGAGGCGTAGAAATAATCCCCATTCCCACCCTTCCTAAGGGTGGTGGACTCCAGACTTGAGTTTCATGGGAGAACCTTTTTTAAACACCAAATTTTACATGCATGCCCAGTGGATAAAACTAAAGAGGGAATTTCAGGAGAAAGTGCAGCAGGGGAGGGGAGGTGTGCGGTCTCCCCATTTGCCCCCAGCCATGGTCAGGGAGGGGCTCAGGGCCTTCCAGGACTCTGCGGAACTCCACTGGGGACCACTCAGGAGCCAGTGGGCGATTCCCAAGCTCGACCTCTGAGCCCCATTTATAGGTGGGCCACCTGGGGCTCCCAGAGGCCAAGGGGCTCCCCAGCAGTAAGGGCAGCTCACCCACATGGAGACAGGTGGCTTGCTGTACACAGCCTCAAGACCCTCGCTGGTGTCCTGTGCTCTCCCTCTCCCCAGCTGTGAATGTGCGGGTGTGGCCCGGGACCACCGTGCGGGAGGGGCAGCTGGTGAACCTGACCTGCCTTGTGTGGACCACTCACCCGGCCCAGCTCACCTACACATGGTACCAGGATGGGCAGCAGCGCCTGGATGCCCGCTCCATCCCCCTGCCCAACGTCACAGTCAGGGATGCCACCTCCTACCGCTGTGGTGTGGGCCCCCCTGGTCAGGCACCCCGCCTCTCCAGACCTATCACCTTGGACGTCCTCTGTGAGTCTGGCTGGATGCAGGGTGGGGCTGGCAGGTGTGACAGCAGCACACAGGGATCAGGGCATGGCCAGAACCCCACAGGCGTCCAGTGGGGAACTTGGTACCCAGTAGCTAGTGGAGCACTGGGCAAGGAGCATTAGAGTAGGGGGCACTGGGGTGAGTCCTGTCTGGGCAGAGGAGCAGTGCCTCAGATTGGGTGGTTGGGAGCCATTGGGGTGAGGAGCCTGGGCTCTCCTGAGTTTGAATGCCACCTGCAAACTGGCCTCCTGCAGGCTGCCGCCTGTGACTCCTTGTAAGCCTCTCATGCCCTGCAGATGCACCCCGCAACCTGCGCCTGACCTACTTCCTGGAGAGCCATGGTGGGCAGATGGCCCTGGTACTGTGCACTGTGGACAGCCGCCCGCCTGCCCAACTGGCCCTCAGCCACGCCGGTCGCCTCTTGGCCTCCTCAACAGCAGCCTCTGTCCCCAACACTCTGCGCCTGGAGCTGCGGGAGCCACAGCCCAGTGATGAGGGTTTCTACAGCTGCTCTGCCCGCAGCCCTCTGGGCCAGGCCAACACGTCCCTGGAGCTGCGGCTGGAGGGTGAGGCAGGGCCCAGGCCAAGCCCACTGAGATGGAAACCCACTGTGGTGTCTGGCTGATCCTGGCCTCCTTGGTACAGGTGTACGGGTGATCCTGGCTCCAGAGACTACCGTGCCTGAAGGTGCCCCCATCACAGTGACTTGTGAGGACACTGCTGCCCGCCCACCCACCCTCTATGCCTGGTACCACAATGGTCGTTGGCTGCAGGAGGGTCCAGCTGCCTCGCTGTCATTCCCGGTGGCCACGCGAGCTCATGCAGGCGCCTACTCTTGCCAGGCCCAGGATGCCCAGGGCACCCGCAGCTCCCGTCCTGCTGCCCTGCAAGTCCTCTGTGAGCAGGGGGTCCTTGGCCAGGGCTGCCCAGGAGGAGGGTGGTAGAGGGTGTGCTGGGCTCTGGTGGGAGTGGGCACAGGACTGCAGTGGGCCCAGGAATAGGCAGTTGGGGAATGAGGACATAGGTGCTGGAGAAAGAGACAGTCCTATAAGCCCTGCCTGGAGTACTCTGCCCATAGGACTCCTGGGAAGGTGTCACTTCTAGGAAGTGGCCATTGGTCCAGAGGCTTCAGCCTGGCCAACCCCAGGCAACTGGGCAATGCACAGTGCAGGGTGCCTAAGCAAGGCCCGCATCTGTGCCCTGCCTGCCCACAGATGCCCCTCAGGACGCTGTCCTGTCCTCCTTCCGGGACTCCAGGGCCAGATCCATGGCTGTGATACAGTGCACTGTGGACAGTGAGCCACCTGCTGAGCTGGCCCTATCTCATGATGGCAAGGTGCTGGCCACGAGCGGCGGGGTCCACAGCTTGGCATCAGGGACAGGCCATGTCCAGGTGGCCCGAAATGCCCTACGGCTGCAGGTGCAAGAGGTGCCTGCAGGTGATGACACCTATGTTTGCACAGCCCAAAACTTGCTGGGCTCAATCAGCACCACTGGGCGGTTGCAGGTAGAAGGTGAGTGGGAGATGGGGAGGAGGAGGGTCTCTGATGCTGTCAGGTCCAAGTCTATGAGAGGGGCTGGAGCTCTCACTAGAGCGGGCTGTCTGGTCTGAGAAAGCCCTGCCTTGAGAAGCCTAATCTGATGGAGGAGGCACAGCTCCCACTGGAGGGGGCACAGTTCCACTTTGGAAAGCCCAATCCCAAGTCAGACTGAGACCTTCCCACAATGTGCAGAGGCCCCTCAGAGGTCCACCCAGAGGCTCCAGCCCCCGAGGCCTACAGATCCCCAACCACCTATCCATCCTCCACCCGCAGGTGCGCGCGTGGTGGCGGAGCCTGGCCTGGACGTGCCTGAGGGTGCTGCCCTGAACCTCAGCTGCCGCCTCCTGGGTGGCCCTGGGCCTATGGGCAACTCCACCTTTGCATGGTTCTGGAATGACCGGCGGCTGCATGTGGACCCTGTGCCCACTCTTGCCTTCACCCACGTGGCTCGTGCTCAAGCTGGGATGTACCACTGCCTGGCTGAGCTCCCCACTGGGGCTGCTGCCTCCACTCCGGTCATGCTCCGTGTGCTCTGTGAGTGTGAACCTCCTCCCCTGCCTTAGTCTCCCCACATCTCACACGCCCACCTCAGTTCTTCCTCCTCTTCTGTCTGCCAAGAGTGAAGACTTCATGGATATTGAGTTCTGGGTTGGAATCCTGGCTCTCCCACTGTCTGGTTGTGTGATCTTGTAAAATGGGGAATACATCATTCACCTCATCTTGCAAGTAGTATAAGAAGTAAATGGATGGGCACGGGGGCTCATGCCTGTAATCCCAGCACTTTGAGAGGCTGATGTGGGTGGATCCCTTGAGGCCAGGAGTTCGAGACTAGCCTAGTCAATATGGCGAAACTCCGTCTCTACTAAAAATACAAAAATTAGCACGGCATGATGGCACACACCTGTAATCCCAGCTATTCAGGAGGCTGAGGCAAGAGACTCGCTTGAACCTGGGAGGTGGAGGTTGCAGTGAGCCAAGATCACCACAGCACACTCCAGCCTGGGTGACAGACTGAGACTCTGTCTCAAAAAAAAAAAAAAAAAAGAAAAAAAGAAAGAAAAAAAAGAAAGAAAAAACCAAAAGAAATAAAGCATGCTGAGTGTCTGGCACACAATAGATCCTCATCAGTCTTGGTCTCCCACTCCAGCCTTCACCAAAGCCTACACTGTGTCAGTCAGCTATTGCTACATAACAAGCCACCCCAAAACTTACTGTTTCAAACAAAAGCCATGTTATTTGCTCAATTCTGTGGGCTTGGCTCGGCTGGGGAGTTCTTCTGTTGTTCACACCTCATGTGGCTGCAGTTGTCCAGTGGTCTCAGATGACTGCACACTCGTGGCTGCAGGTTGGGCCACATGTGCCCAGCAGGCTGGCCTGGGCTTCCCACGTTGTTGTGTTCCAACAAGCAGAACAGAAGCTACAGGGTCTCTTGAGGTCTGGCTCTGAAGTTGCACAATGTCACTTCTTTCTTCAGTTGGTCAAACTGAGTCACAGATTCAAGGACTGAGGAAATAGGTTCTGCCTCTTAATGGGAGGAGCAGCAGTCACTGTGCATGGGTGCAGGGGGGGAGGAATTTGTGGTCATTTTCTGCAATCACCACACTCCCTTCCTCCCACAGACCCTCCCAAGACGCCCACCATGATGGTCTTCGTGGAGCCTGAGAGTGGCCTCCGGGGCATCCTGGATTGTCGAGTGGACAGCGAGCCCCTTGCCAGCCTGACTCTCCACCTTGGCAGTCGACTGGTAGCCTCCAGTCAGCCTCAGGGTGCCCCTGCAGAGCCACACATCCATGTCCTGGCTTCCCCCAATGCCCTGAGGGTGGACATCGAGGCACTGAGGCCCAGCGACCAAGGGGAATACGTGTGTTCTGCCTCAAATGCTCTGGGCTCTGCCTCTACCTCCACCTACTTTGGGGTCAGAGGTAAGGGGAGGGGGCTCCATCTCCCAGGCCACTCTGCACAAAAGCTCAGTTCTTAGGCCCAAAGGCTTCCTTCCCTGTATCCCTTCTGCTGCAGCACAACTTGCCTGTCTACTCTAAACTGATTGCTAGGGGCTCCCTTGTGTGGAGAGATAAAGCAGAAGTTAGAAGGTTTCATCTTGGGTGGGTCCCCTTGGAAGGAAGCACTGGGGGCCTGCAGCTGTGGCTGCCCTGAGTCCCCCTCTGTGTTCCAGCCCTGCACCGCCTGCACCAGTTCCAGCAGCTGCTCTGGGTCCTGGGAGTGCTCCTGGGCCTCCTGCTCCTGCTGTTGGGCCTGGGGGCCTGCTACACCTGGAGGTAGGTCTGGAGCCAGGGGTGGGCCAGAAGATTGGGGTAAGGCAGCCAAGCTCATCTTCCCCTCAAATTCCCCCAGGTCCTTTAGGACCTCCTATCAAGTTCACAGGCTGCCTACTTCTCAGACTGCCCCTCCAAATTGGGAATCCCTTCTAGAATTGCCCCTGAATCCTCCTTGCTGTAGTTTTCTTCTTTCCTCCTCTCTGCCCTGGCTGTGCTTAAGCAAGGGCTAGGGAGGAAGACAGAGGAAGCACCCACTCTCCACCCCACTCTGGTGGTCTGGAGCCAGCCTGTGGGGAGTGGGAGAGGAATGGGGGCAGCAGGTGGGGAGGGGAGAGGCTCTCTGAGTCTACTCTGGGCCTTGCAGAAGGAGGCGTGTTTATAAGCAGAGCATGGGCGAGAATTCGGTGGAGATGACTTTTCAGAAAGAGACCACGCAGGTATCCATTCAACACACGCGGGCAGATACAATACCCAGCTAACCCACAGTGTCGACTGGTATCTGCAGACTGCTGTCATTTATGGGATGGTGCCTGGGACCAAGGGGAGGTTGGGGAGAGCATGTAGGGAACCAGGAGCCCCTCGGGAGATAGGAGAGCTCTGTTCTGCTTGGGGCAGAGAGAATCCCTCTGTCTGCTGGTGGCTGGCTTAGAGGACTAGGGGAGACTTTCTGGACTTAGCAGCATCCCCTCCATTTCCAAGACGCATGTTCTGACTCCCCCACCTTTGATCTGAGGCCTCTTCCCCACTCCCGAGCCTGCCCATCACCTGGGCAGAAGTGAAAGTCAGTTTCTCCTCCCCTGTGGTGTGTCCCTTCTGCAGCTGATTCACCTGGTGGGCTAGGGCTCCAAGTCACACTTCCAGCCATGCACACTCCCACCAATCCTCTTGGGACCCTACCTAAGGCTAGGGGCCTGGGAGCCTGCCCTGGCTCCCAGAGGCCTCCTGTAACCAGGGTTTTCTCTATGGGAAGTTCATTGATCCTGATGCAGCCACATGTGAGACCTCATCGTGTGCCCCACCCCTGGGCTGACCAGTGGTGTTACCTGCCCTCCAGAGGAGAAGGTGGCCAGCATCTGTGATGACTCCAGCCTATGAATGTGAATGAGGCAGCATTGGGTCCTGCCTGCCTCTATGAAAACAGCTCTGTGACATCTGACTTTTTATGACCTGGCCCCAAGCCTCTTGGCCTCCCCCCCAAAAATGGGTGGTGAGAGGTCTACCCAGGAGAGTGTTGACCCTGGAGGACACTGAAGAGCACCGAGCCGATCATGATGACCACTTCTCTCACTCTCTCTTCTCTGGATCTCCTCCCTTCTCTCCATTTCTCCCGCAAAGGAAGCCCTGCCCTTTCACGTCCTTCTCCTCGAAAGCCACCCTGGACTTTGATTGGATTACAGCATCCTCAGAGGCTCGTCAAGGCACTCTGTATTCAGTAGAGTATCAGTCAGCCTGCTCTAAAAAGAGACCAAATACAGTGGCTTCAACATGATAGAATTTTATTTTTCTCTCCCATGCTAGTCTGGCTGTTACGATGGTTTAAGATGATGGGGCTCAGGATCCTTCTATCTTCCTTTTATCTATCCCTAAAATGTTGCCTTTGATTGTGAGGCTCACCATCGTCCTGCTCTGTCCACGTGCCCTCCAGCCAGAAGAGGGAAGAGTGGAGGTAGAAGCACACCCATGCCCATGGTGAACCCAACCCAGAAGCTACACAGGACTTTTCCAGTCACTTCCCATTGGCTGGAGTATTGTCACATGGCTACTCCAAGCTACAAGGGAGACTGGGAAATGTAGTTTTTATTTTGAGTACAGAGGACATTTGGAATTGGACTTCCAAAGGACTCCCAACTGTGGGCTCAGCCCTGGGACTTTTGACATTGTTGGGAATGCCATCAGCAGGCCATGTTTCGTCTCAGTGCCCATCTACTGAGGGCCTGGGTGTGCCACTGGCCATTCTTGTCATGGGCTTCCTGGAAGAGGTGATCACTCTCACACTAAGACTGAGGAAATAAAAAAGGTTTGATGTTTTCCTAGGGAGAGAGTGAGCCAGGCAGTGGAGTTGCCTAAGAAGACATCCTTGTGCCAGATTTGGCCCCTGAAAGAAGAGATGCCTTCATTCCCCCCACCCCCACCACCACCCGTACCCCCAGTGGCTGGGTACTGCCTTACTGGCACTTACAAGAGTGGAGGGCAGACACAGATGTCGTCAGCATCCTTGTTCCTGCTCCAGATGCATACCCGTCCATGGCTGAGTGGACTCCTGTCCTTTTCCTGGAGGCCCTGTGTCGGGCTGTTAAAGAGAACGAGTTACCAAGAAGGACTTACATGCCCCTGCGAATCAGGGACCAAGAGAAGAGAACTCTTGAGTGGGCTAGGGACTCCCCCGCAGCCTGGTGGAAATGGTGGGAGGAGCTAAGAGCCCTCTGCTCTAGGATTTGGGTTGAAAAACAGAGAGAGAAGTGGGAGTTGGCACAGGAGCTAACAGGCTGGGAGGCAGTTGGAGGCCAGGTGAACTTTGTGTAGCAGAGGCCGCACCCTCCCTCATTCCAGGCCCTTTCATTTTCATGCTCCATTGGCAGACTCTTGCTGGGAGCCTGTTCAGAATGTCCTCCCAATAAAACTCCATCCTATGACGCAACTGGAGTGAGTCTCTTTCTTGCAACCCAAACAACTGGGCTAGAACACAGAGGAGTCTCAAGTTAGTGGGGTTTATTCTTAGACACCATCTGTAGGAGGGGGCCAGGGGCTGCAAGT
This sequence comes from Rhinopithecus bieti, assembly GCF_001698545.2. Classification (NCBI taxonomy): domain Eukaryota; kingdom Metazoa; phylum Chordata; class Mammalia; order Primates; family Cercopithecidae; genus Rhinopithecus; species Rhinopithecus bieti. Next base: position 2,123,028 of record NW_016805470.1, on the reverse strand, counting down.
TACATGACATTTATCACAAATTACCTTATGCTGAAGTGATTTATGTCCCTTTCTGCTCCTTGAGGCTCCATGTGTTGCTCACATTTGCCACCCACGATGACCAGCCCCATGCATGGCATGCAGCAGGTGGGCATGTGAACTAAGCATTTGTCTTGTCTACATTGCTGACAATGGGGAGAGTGGAGAACATGGACTAAATCCAGAGGTGGGACAGGGAGAGAGCAAGCCAAATGCAGCCAGATGTTTGGGGGCTGTCTGGGGAAGAGGGTGAGGGGAGGATTATAAGCAGCCGCTGAAGCTGCGGCTACTGGGGGATCTGGGAATATGTGGCTTGGGAGTCTTCATCTGCTGCCGTGTACTTCCAAGGGGACATATGTCCATCTTGGATCGCAGGGTTCTCAGAGGGATTTGTTGTGTTCGCTTCCAGTGGTCTGAGGCCTCCTGAGACTTTTCGTACATTTAATTGAAGTGTAACATACAGAAAAGTTCACACATTATAAATGCAACTCAAGGACTTTTCCAAAAGCAAACACCCAGATCAAGAAACAGACCATCCCACAGTCTCCCCTTACACCCTGTACCAGTTGCAGTCCCTACAAGGGTAACTACTATCTTGACTTCGAACACCATAGATTTGATTTGCCTGTTTTTGAACTCTATATAAGTAGAATCACAGAGTGTGTATAATGACTTTGGAAAACTGTTTGACAATATCTATTAAAGTTAAAATACCCTTGCCCTATGGACCTGAAATTCCACCCACCTTGCCAAGGGACAAAAAGTTTCCCTCTAAATGCACCAGGCTGTCAGGGATGAACCCTTGGCTTTGGGGCCCCCATTCATACACAAGATTTTTTCTGGGGCACCCAAGCATCAGCCTGTCATCTCGAGGTGCCACCCTGGCCATCTCTGAGGGCTGGAGTCAGAGTGCCTCCCTCAGACATCCTGTTCTGCATCATTCCTTGGGAGGAGTCATGTTTACAGATGGTGGTGTCACCCATGCCAAGTACTTCGAAGGGTTAACGCTCACTGGTTTGCCTGTTTCCCAGGACACTTTCCGATGCTCCTCTGGAGGGTGAGGCCAACAAGCTAGTGGAGAAGTCATCTTTCCCAGGTGCTGTTGGGCGCACCCGGAGCTGCTCAGTGCATCCTAGGATCCCTCTTCCTCAGCTTTGGTTTGACGGCCTCATCTCCTCCCCTACAACCTCAAAATGTAAATAAACCCTTGCTCAGAGACTTCGGCAGAAAACTCCTCTGACCTGCACTTGGACACAGCTCATCTGGGTTTGGGAGGTGTCAACTGTGTAAGGAAGACTCTGATCCCCATGTGGCTCTTCAACTGCGCCCCCTCCACAGTCAGTTATTAGCACTGACTGTGCTAGGAAGTGAGTAACACACATATTCCCAGACCACATGGAGCTCAGGAGCTTGGGGAGACAGACAGGGAAGTAGATGACTATAGTGCCTTGTGAAACGTGTTGCAGGGAGAAGTGTCATTCAGGGGATGCTAACCTGGCTTTGGGTAAGGGACAACCTCTGAATGACAGAACATTAAAGCCATGGCCTGCAGTTTAAGTAGGAGTTGACCAGTTCGAGGTAAGAACACCAGTAAGCAAGGATGCCAGAGTAGCTCCTAGAGCTGCCTTCTCTACCTGACATCCACACTGAAGCCAGCCCCTCTGTGTTCAACCTTGCTTTACTCAAGAGGTGTCGCTGAGGGGCTGCTCTGGGGGGCTGCTCTGCTTTCCTGTCCCCAACTTGTTCTGAGCTCAAGTCACCTCCATATTGGTGCTCCTGGTTCTCAGGCCTTTGGACTCAAACTGAATCACACCACTGGCTTTCCTGGTTCTCCAGCTTGCAGATGGCAGATCCTGGAACATTTTGGCCTCCATAATCATGTGAGCCAATTGCTATAATAAATATTTCTCTCTCCCTCTTTCTTCCTCTCTCTCTCCGTGTAAATATGGCTCCAATTATAAGAGCCCCAAACTGGAAAATAACCCTATGTTGCACTGGTGAGTAGAGAAACTGTGGTTCTCTCAAACCACGAAACACTATTCAGCAATACGAAGGAACAAACTATTGATATGCAAAATAGTGTAAATGAATCTCAAAAACATTGGAAAGAGGGAAGGAAGCCAGACACAGAAGAGTACATGCCACATAATTCCATTTATATGAGATTCTAGAACAGGCAAAACTTATCTATGGACAGAGAACAGATCAGTGGTTGTCTGGGGTTGAGAGTGGGGAAGTTTGGTTGCAAGGGCACAGGGCTCTTTCTGCGGGTGAGGGAATGTGTCTGTGTTATAGTGATGCTTATGCAGGTATATACACTTATCAAAATTCATCTTCTTGGCCACTTAAATAAGTGCATTTTATTATGTGTAAATTGCACCTTAATGAAGTTGATTTGAAAATCCAAAGTAGTAATAATAAGTAGTAATCTCATAGCTGGGCAGGTGTGGCGACTCACTCCTGTAATTCCAATGATTTGAGAAGCTGAGGCAGGAGGATCACTTAAGCTCAGGAGTTCTTTTTTATTTTTATTTTTTGAGACAGAGTTTCACTCTTGTTGCCCAGGCTGGGGTGCAATGGCACTATCTTGGCTCACTGCAACCTCCACCTTCTGAGTTCAAGCCTCCCGAGTAGCTGAAACTACAGGCGCTCACCACCATGCCTAACTAATTTTTGTATGTTTAGTAGAGATGGAGTTTCACCATGTTGGCCAGGCTGGTCTTAAACTCCTAATCTCAAGTGATCCGCCTGCGTCGGCCTCCCAAAATGCTGGGATTACAGACAAGAGCCACTGTGCCCGGCCAAGACCCAGAGTTTGAGACCAGCCTGGGAAACAAAGTGAGACCCCCTCTCTACAGAAAAACTAAAAATTTTAGCTGGGCCTGGTGCTGCATGCCTGTAGTTCTAGCTACTCAGGAGGCTGAGGTGGGAGGATTCCTTGAGCCCAGGATTTAAGGCTGCAGTGAGGCATGATCAGGCCACTGCCCTCTAGTGTGGGTGACAGAGTGAGACCCTGTCTCTAAATAATACTCATAAGAACAACAAGAGCCCTCTAAATGCACTGATATCTAAGATGTATTAAGTGACCAAAAAAAAAAAAAAAAACAAAAAATCAATGTGCGGAAAATGTTAATAAGAGAAAAAAAAGTCTGTATTGTCTTGAGTATACACAAAAATAATCTAAAAGCCTATGAAAGAAACTAATCATATTAGTTTCCTGTTGGGGAGGAGAGCTGAGAGCACGAAGACTTTCCCTATGCTTTCTGTACTTCTTGATTTTGAGACATACGAACGTAGGTTTCTCTCACTGCTCGAACTAATCAGATCACTACATTCCAAATTCTCAAAAACAAATAGATTTGCTTAAAAGTAGGCCGGATGCGGTGTCTCACGCCTATAATCCCAGCACTTTGGGAGGCCGAAGCGGGCAGATCACCTGAGATCAGGAGTTTGAGACCAGCTTGACCAACATGGAGAAACCCCGTCTCTACTAAAAATACAAAATTAGCAGGGCGTGGTGGCAAATACATGTAATCCCAGCTACTTGGGAGGCTGAGGCAGAAGAGCCACTTGAACCCGGGAGGTGGAGGTTGCAGTGAGCCGAGATTGTGCCATTGCACTCCAGCCTGGGTAACAAGAGAGAAACTGTCACAGAAAAAAAAATTGCTTAAAAGTTAACATCTTGGACGGGCGCGGTGGCTCACACCTGTAATCCCAGCACTTTGGGAGGCTGGGGCGGGCGGATCACAAGGTCAGGAGATCAAGACCATCCTGGCTAACAGGGTGAATCCCCGTCTCTACTAAAAATACAAAAAAATTAGCCGGGGATGGCGGTGGCGGGCCCCTGTAGTCCCAGCTACTTGGGAGGCTGAGACAGGAGAATGGTGTGAACTCGGGAGGCGGAGCTTTCAGTGAGCCGGAGAATCGCTTGGACCAGGAAGTCAGAGATTGCAGTGAGCTGAGATCGTGCCACTGCACTCCAGCCTGGAGGCAGAGGGAGACTCCATCTCAAAAAAAAAAAAAAAAAGTCAACATCTCATCCAAATTTACACCGAGTAGGAAAACAAAACTTTAAAACATGAAACAGGTGTTACTGAGGCCAAAAAGGTCTCCAAGGTCTGGGAGTCTGTAGCTTTATACAATTCTGTCATCTGGCCACCGCCAGGGACAAAGGGTTGTTCTGTCCGCTGCACCGCCTTTGCCCAGCAATGAAGCCCCCAAGACCTCCGTCTCTACTGGCTCCCTCCTCCCCGGGGTCAGCGGCTGGCGGCCACTGTGGTTCGGAGACAGCAACACTGACAGCCGCAGCCAGTGGCCTGGACCTTCCCATCCCTGGGGGCACCCAGCGCAGGTGGATGACCCGACTCAACCTCCACCAGGTTCTCCTCAGGGCAGGACGGGTAGCGAGGAGGGCACCGAGATTGGCCCCAGGAGACCACAGAAGATCGCGCTTCTAGGGCCGACTTCAGCAGCGACAGGCGGCCTTTGCCCATCGCCCCACCCCACCACGCCGCGGTCCTCAAAGAACCTTCCCAGCGGTTCTCTACCCCTCACAGGAGTAGAGGCCCTTTGAGACCGACGGGGAGGGACGGCTCAGGCCGGTCACCCGAGGCCGCATGGATTCCCTTCTCCGCCCAGCTCCACCCCTCGAGGGGCCGCGGTCCGGGAGTGGCGTCCCGGCCCCCCCAGGGCGCACGCCGTCGGGGCCCCAGGCCAGGCTCCGAGCGGGGTTGGCGGGGAGGGGAGGCGGGAGCGAGGGCGGGCCGTAGGGGGTGGGGGCGGGAAGGTCCGAAGGCGGCGGCCTGGGGCTGCATGGGACGTGGGTCGGCCGCGATCCAGCCCGGGCGGAGCCGCAGCTGCGAGCCACAGCCTAGAGGCCGAGAAGCTCACAGCTATGGGCTGGAGACCCGGGAGAGCTCGGGGGTCCCCGTTCCTGCTGCTGCTACTGCTGCTGCTGCTCTGGCCAGTGCCGGGCGCCGGGGTGCTTCAAGGTGAGGACCCGGGCGGGGTGCGCCCTGAGGGGCAGGCGAGGCGAGGTGGTGGTGGTGGAGGGGATGGGTTCTGCTCAGAGCCCGGATCAGCGCGCAGAGGGTCGCACAGCCCCGGGACCACACGGCCAGTAGGTCAGGGCGTGGGGACGGTTTGGGGGCGTCTCCGTGGGACCTGCCCAGGGACGCACAAGTGTACTTGGGCTGGCCTCGGGCCAGGACTTGCCCACACTGCCCGGCTGCCGCTCCTCTGGCAAAGCGGAGGGCGTGGCCCCCTCCCCTCGGGGCAGCCCAGCCCCAGCCCCCAGCCCATAGCTCCCTCTGCCTGGATTCTCCCTCTCACAACCTCCCAACCCCCATCCGCCGGCCACCATGTGACCAGCTCCTGCACCTCCACCCTTTAGGACTCAGCGGGGCTCCATCCTCCAGGAAGCCCCCATGCCCAAGAGTCCCCCAGAGTCCCTGCTTTGCTCTCAGGGTGCAGAACTAGCTGTGGCCTCTGCCCTGCTCACCCTTAGTCCCTCCTCCCAGGGCGACAGGGCAGTGTGCATGTTGTTTATATTGTTGCCTTGTTTGGTGAGATAGAGAAGGGCCTCTCCAGACAGAAGGTGCCTGTTTAGTTGTGCTCTGGGAAGACGGCAGCACTGTCTCCTCAGCGTACTCCCTCCAAACAAAGATGTTAAGATGGGGCTGGTAACAACCTCTGCAAGCGGGTGGGAGGATTAGCCAGTACTGCACAGCAAGTGCCTGGCAGGGCACAGGGGGGGCAACCAAGGAGGAGGCATGCAGGGCTGGGCTGGGCTGTGCAGCCTGGGCCATGGCTTCCACAGCACTGTGTGGGGACCAAACAGGTACAGGGGTCTGCTCTGTTCTGGCCCCAGGGGAGGGTCCTAGGCGGTCCACTACTCCCTCTCCTCTGAGCCCTATCCCGGGGCCAGGGGAGGCGACGGGACCCCTGGTAGAGGGGGGCTCTATGTGCCCAATACCAACCTGGCTCCCTCGGGGTCCACTCCCATCCACCCAGTCACTGGAGCTCCAGCTCTGCCCCTCTCCCCCTCATTGGGGTCAGGGTGCCTGTGGCCAGCATGTGTGTGCAAGGCCATGTGGAGAGCACCCATACCCACACTGCACCCACACACCTGTGCCTGAGCCCACCCTACCTCCTCCCCAAACCCTTAGAGGCCTAGGAGCAGCAAAGCTTGGTTCTCTACTCTCAGTTAAGTTCTCTCTGGGCTGAGAGACCTCCTCTCCTTCTCCTTCCCCTCCCCCAGATCCACTCAGAGCCCTCCCTGCACTGGCCCCTCTAGCCTCCTTTCCAAGGTGGCAGACTCCTCTTGGTCCCCATTTGCCTGATGGCAACTCACTCATCCAATCAAGGAGTGCTTCTTGGAGGAAGGGTCTTTGATGCTTGGAGTCTGGGAGAGAAGGTGGAGGAGTAAAAAGAAGTTAGGGTGGCCTAGCAGGAGCTGAGTCACTTCCACAGGCAGCCATCAGCCCAGCAGGACTGAGGCCAGGGCTGCGTGGGGGCGGGGCTTGTCCGTTCTGGGAGCTGGGACTGGGTACCTAGGGAAGGAGGGCCGCTGCAGGCTCTGAGTGCCTGGGGCCTGGCTCCTGCAGGATGGGCCTGTGGGAGTGGTTGGGGCTGGTGGGGGGCTGGAAGCATTCCAGGCGCCCTCTGAGTAATGTTTGGCTCTGGGATTCCTCCTAGAGCCCCCTTAGGCACATCCTGCCAGGGAGCACCAAGGCTCGGTCCGGAAGCCTCCCCTCACCTTGAAGAGATGAGGAGGGGCCTTCTGGGCCAGGGTACCAAAACTCTGCCTGAGGACGGAGTCCCCGAGGGAGCTCCGGGCAAGGTGGGCCTCACAAGGCCACATCTGGCTGTTGTTTTTCTCAGATGATGAGGCTGCACAGGCGTGCTCTCTTCATAGATCTCTCACCCTGAAAGCATCCGCTGCCCATCTAAAAATACCCGAGGCTGCCTCCCTCTTCCCTTCCCCTTTGCACTGGCGGCCTTGGCTTCTTGTGATCACCGACCCCAAGCCTGCCCCTCTACCAAAGGTCAGGGGACTCCCGTGTCCCCAGCTGAGCTGTCCTTTCCCAGCCTTCTCTTTTCCTCCTCCTTGGTAGCTCCTCAGATTCAAGGATGCCCATGGGTGTCCCTCCTTCTCTAGGCTGAGCCCACGCATGTTGAAGATGGAGTCTGCCCCGAAAGGCCTCCAGTGCCTCCCTGGGGATGTCCTCTAACCCCCTCCCTCTGCTTTGTCCCATGCCCCTGTGTTCCTCAGGTCCCCCTCACCCTGTGCTCTGTCTTCACTCCAGGACATATCCCTGGGCAGCCAGTCACCCCCCACTGGGTCCTGGATGGACGACCCTGGCGCACCGTCTGCCTGGAGGAGCCGGTCAGTGCCATGTCACCTCGTCCTCCACGGGGGCCCTGAAACTCCCATCCCTTTTGTCTCCTCCACATTACAGCTTCCAGTTTTGCTGGGGTCCCCAGAACCACCAAGTCACTGCTCCTGTAGGCCCCTCCCTGCCGAGTGGGCAGAAGAGGGCACTGGGGATTGGACATCTAGATCTCGTGAGTCCGTACACATGGAAGTCATTTCAGCTTTCTCCGCCCCACCTCCCCCTTTCCCTCCCGCCCTGGATGATCTGGGCCACCCCCACCCCACCAGGCAGAAGTGAGTCCAGGGTTTGTGGGGCCTGAAGCTTTTCAGGAGCCTAAAAAACAAAAAAAAGCACCAAAAAGAAAACCTTTTGAAAGTTGACCAGAACATGTGACCCTGTGGACACACTGCTGTCCCTCTCAGGGCCCCACCACTGAGGGCCTGAACCTTCAGCCTCACTGGCTCCTGTGGAATCCACTTCTGGTGGGGGGGGCAGTGGTCACTCTCCTGGTGCCCCCCAGATGTGAGACCACGCTATGTGCTTCTGCAGGATGCTCTGCCCCAGCCTCCTCCCAATCCCGCCCTTCACAAGCTTCCAGAATAACCATGCCCCATCTGTTTGTACCGTAATATCTGTGCTACAAACTAAGAGGCCAGTACCCTTGATATGCCCATTTTACAGATGGGCAAACGGAATCCCAGACAATCCCAGGGAAATTGTCCGTGGTCACACAGCTCTTTAGGCTGGGAGCCTGAGACCCACTAAGGTCTGAACGATTTTAAACCATTGGCTACACCCCTGCCCCACTTAGAGAGCCCTCTTTGTTTGGAATTTTCAGCCCTACTGTCCAAACCCAGCAAGAGGGAAGGCAGGGGAGCATTATCATGAAGGCTGGGAGGCCCCCAGAGACCTAGCAGCTCCCAACCCAGGGCCCTCACTGGGATCCCCTAGGTCCACAAGGCCCCCATTGCACTGGTCAAGCACAGCACTGGTCTGAGCTTTGAGATTGCCCTCCCCATCCCCGGGAGGGGAAGGCTGGGCACACACTGGGGTCACTCTGCCTCTGGGCCTCCCTGTCTGTCTGGCATGGGCTGTGACCAAGAGAAGAGCTCCAAAGGGACCCTGCTCCCCATAACTGTGGGCCTTTGCCCCCAGGAAGCCTGCCAAGATGGTACAGAAGACAGAGTAGAGGTTGGGTATCCCCTCCAACAGGCAGGAAACACTCACATTTCAAGAAGCGGGGTATATATCAAGGGGCAGGGTACCAGGAGGGCAAGAGTAAAGACAGCAGGGGCTGCAGAGGAACGGGGACCTCGAGTATGGCCTTCCATCTGGGCCACCGCCTTTCTCCCACTGCAAACCTTTCCCCAATAAAGCAAGTGACATTCCAGCCACATGAGCTCATGTCAGAGGTCTTGTGGGGTCTGTGGCCAGGGAGGCAAGGGCCATCTGCTCCCCACTTGCAAAGGAAGAACTCGCTCCAAAGACTCTGAGACCCTTGGACAGGGCCCCAGCCCAGTGCATTTTTGGAGAAAAGGAGTCGGGCGTTAAACATTCCGAAGGCACAGCAGCCTCCCAGGAAGCTCCTGGGCCGGCTCCAACTCTGGGCCCCCAGCCAGGCTGAGTGGACAAGGGGAAAGTGGGGTGTTCCCACAGGGTGGGAGATACCAAGAGGGTGGGGGAAGGAGAGAGGGCTGGCCGGCCAAGCCAGCCTCCTGACACCTAGCTGAGAGCCAGTGTGTTCTCTTGGCTGGAACGGCGTCCATGTTTAACTTCGTGGGTCCAGTGAAGCAGGTGTCGGAGCAGGGGGGACAGGGACTGCTGGAGGCCCAGGAAAACTTTGGAAGAGGGAGCAGTTTGCCAAAATTGGAAGTGGGGGAGTAAAGTTTGAATTCTATAGGGAATGAGCAGCAGCTTATTTGGAAACAAGCCTCAGGTAGCAGAGGCTGTGAGGAGGCCCTGGCCCTGGCTACCTGATGCCCCCACAATGTCCTCAGCACTCCTCTGTCTTCCCCTGCTTTTGATGCCCCTTCTGGGCATGAAAGAAGAGGGCGGGCCAGGCGAGGGGCACCTTTCTGGGACCTCAGGTCTCTAGGGAGGATGTCGGCATGCCTGGCAGGCTGCGCCAATGCCCTTCCAAGTGGCTGTTGTCAGGGCAGCAAACATTCTGAGCTTGGGAACATCTTTGTATGTTCTCACCTCCTCCACACCCTCCATAGTATGTGGGGGGTCCTGCTGACCCCCCAGCCCACGTTCTCCTCAAGAACTTCCTCCCCAGCCAGCTGCACAGGCCACCTGCTCTCTGACAGGCAGGAGGCCTGGAGGCCACCATCTCAGCCCCACACTCTTTCTTGCCCAGGTCTTGAAGCCAGACATGGGGTTGGTGGCCCTGGAGGCTGAAGGCCAGGAGCTCCTGCTTGAGCTGGAGAAGAACCAGTGAGTGCCAGGCTGGGGTAGGGCTGGGAGGAGGGGGTCAGTGTTGTGGGGCAGGGATTGACACGGATCTGTGCGGGTGGCTGGATGGGCAGAGGACCCCAGAGAGGGTGCAGATGACAGGGAGGGTCACGCAGGCCTGTGGCTGGCCCCCTGGAAGCTGAAGAGGACGGCTGAGGCTGTCAGCCCGGCTGTGGGGCACATCCATGCTCCCAACCCCAGGAGTGGCTTGTCAGCTCCTTGCTGGAGATGAGTGAGCACCATCTAGTGGACAGTTGCAAGATATGCTGAGTCTAAAGAAATCCTAGAGGGATCCCAAAGACAGGCCGGCACTCCAGGCTAAGTGAAGGGCAGGGACAAAGATGCGGTGGCTTTGGGAGGCCAAGGCAGGTGGCTCACCTGAGGTCAGGAGTTTGAGACCAGCCTGGCCAAAATGGTGAAACCCCGTCTCTACTAAAAATACAAAAAATTAACCGGGCGTGGTGGCGGCGCCTGTAATCCCAGCTACTTAGGGGACTGAGACAGGAGAATTGCTTGAACCCAGGAGCGAGAGGTTGTGGTGAGCCAAGATCACACCACTGCACACTCCAGCTTAGGCAGAGTGAGCCTCTGTCTCAAAAAAAGAAAAAAAAGAAAAGAACAGAAAAGAAAAAAGAAGAAGATGCAGTGGCTACACTTGGGGGCAGCAGTTTGTCTGACTTGCCTGGAAGGTCTCCATCTACAGGGAGGGGAACAGGGGGAAAGAATTTGGGGAGTCCCAGGAGGGTCAGATCACAGAAAAGGCCATTTTGGTGCTCAGTGTCCTGGACCATCCAGAGCCAAAGATTTTGAGCTGGGGAAGGGACAGGCAGACCTGTACTCAGGAAGGTGCCTTGGGCTAGGTGGGGTGGCTGTCCCAGTTGGAGCACCGGCTCTTAAAACCACCCAGACTGTATTATCAATATATATTACCTACTGAGTGCTTGTATGACTGCAGGCACTGTTCTGAGCACTTGACATGTACTTTATTCTCCCTTGTGGAGTTGGATGGACTGGGAACAAACTCTAGTTCCACTATGCCCAACCATATTTTCCCTGGGGCCAACGTCCCTACCATTTCAATGGAGTGGTCACATCACCTACCTCCTAGGGTGGCGGGTGTGTGTGGAGCAAGGGTGGGGGGCAGAGCTGGGGCAGGTGGTGGAATGCCCGGGAGGTGGGAAGCAGTCATCATTAGGGGGTGGTCTGGAGGTAATGAGGCCAAGGTGAGGTTGGGGTAAAGGATTTTCTTTAAAGAAGAGATATTGACTTATGATTGATCTGTCCACATGGGAAAGATCCTGTTGAGATGAAGCCTGAAAATGAAATCATTACCGGAGTAGGGTGTGGAGAAAGCGGGGAGGGCGGAAGCAGCGTGGGCAGGTGGGGGTTCTGTTTTCTCTGGAGGCAGTGGGTGAGCTTCAATCACTGAAGGACAGATGGGAGGTATGTGGGGTCTAGAAGTCTGAGGAAAACATTTCAAGGATCTAGGGTAGGTGGGGGCAAGAGGATTGACCAGATGCCCAACAAAGGAGGGCAGCAGGCAGGGGAACCTGGGGAGGTTGCCGCATTTCCCTAACTCCAAGTCCCATTCCTCGGCAGTGTCTCCTGACTCCTCCCCTCCCGACCTGTGGATCCTGCTGCCTGCTGCAGGTCCCCTGGGAACCACAAACTCTTCCCCTATTCCCATTCCTCCTCCCTGGCATCCTCCCTGGCACTTCCCATACTCACACCTCCCACAACAAAACCATCACCAAGTCTTCCTCTACCCCAAGAGTTTCTGATCTGAACAAGTCACCATTGCTCCTGTCCCTTCCCTAAGACACACTGAGTGCCTCACTCATAAAGCTGCTCCATTAGCATTTAGGGAGGAAGGCTGGGAGACATCCTGGAGGCAGCAGGAAGAAGCCAAATTCAATGCTCCCTGTAACACCCCCTCTCAGCAGGCTGCTGGCCCCAGGATACATAGAAACCCACTACGGCCCAGATGGGCGGCCAGTGGTACTGGCCCCCAATCACAAGGTGAGATGCTTCCATGGGCTCTGGGATGCACCCCCAGAGGTACCCCCCACCATTCCTACCCCTACTCCTCCTTGCATTCTTAAGGGAAGGTTGGAGCCAGCCCCTACCACACCCTCCCTCTTGCCCCTCTTGCTCTAGCCCTGGCTGAGATGTGGGGCTGGCCCCTTCCTCCCTAGGATCATTGCTACTACCATGGGCGAGTAAGGGGCTTCCCCAACTCCTGGGTAGTCCTCTGCACCTGCTCTGGGATGAGGTGAGCTCTGGGAGAGGAGGCTGGGCCTGGGATGGGGAAAGAGCTCCCTCACACCCACTCCTACCTCTCTGCACCCTAGTGGCCTGATCACCCTCAGCAGCAATGCCAGCTATTATCTGCGACCCTGGCCACCCCGGGGCTCCAAGGACTTCTCGACCCACAAGATCTTCCGGATGGAGCAGCTGCTCACCTGGAAAGGAGCCTGTGGCCACAGAGATCCTGGGGACAAAGCGGGCATGGCCAGCCTTCCTGGGGCTCCCCAGAGCAGGGTCAGGGGCATCCAGGGGATGGGAGTGGGAATGCTGTATCTATAGCTCTCCAAATCAAAAGAGACAGGAATTCACAGGCCTTAAGTCCCAGTATTTTTATTGGAGTCTGAAGAAACAAGTTCCAGCAAACATGTTAAATTTCTTTCTGGGAGCTGGGGTTGGTGGTTAGGATTCAAGCCCAGCAGCTTCCACTCAGGGACCCCATTTGCCCCTCTGCAGGACAGGCGAGAAGCGCGCAGGACCCGGAGGTACCTGGAACTGTACATTGTGGCAGACCACACCCTGGTGAGGAGAGACCCCAGGGGTTGGCGGGGTCTGTGATGGGGCCAGCTCAGCACCTCAAGCCACCGGGATTTCTGCCTTCCCAGTTCTTGACCCAGCAGCGAAACTTGAACCACACCAAACAGCGTCTCCTGGAAGTCGCCAACTACGTGGACCAGGTTGGGGGCGGGGAGAGAGTGGTGATGCGGGTGGCGGCGGCAGGACAGGCAGGTGCTAGTGGGGTGCGGGGAAGAGAAAGGGCGCCCCCGTGAAGGAGCAGCGGCGCGGTGGGGCGCCCTGTCCTGGCTTCAGCTCCGCTTCGCTCTCAGCTTCTCAGGACTCTGGACATTCAGGTGGTGCTGACCGGTCTGGAAGTGTGGACCGAGCGGGACCTCAGCCGCGTCACGCAGGACGCCAACGCCACGCTCTGGGCCTTCCTGCAGTGGCGCCGGAGGCTGTGGGCGCAGCGGCCCCACGACTCCGCGCAGCTGCTCACGTGGGTGCCTCTGACCCGGACTCGGGTCCTGGGCGGGGCGGCCTCACCTCCCGGCCCTGCCCGGTCACTCCGCGCTCCGCCCCCAGGGGCCGCGCCTTCCAGGGCGCCACAGTGGGCCTTGCGCCCGTCGAGGGCATGTGCCGCGCCGAGAGCTCGGGAGGCGTGAGCACGGTGAGCCCCGCGGGCGGGGCGAGGGGAGACACGGTAGGCTCTACGGCCGCAGTGACCGCCCTCCCACGGTCCCCCAGGACCACTCGGAGCTCCCCATTGGCGCCGCAGCCACCATGGCCCATGAGATCGGCCACAGCCTCGGCCTCAGCCACGACCTCGACGGCTGCTGCGTGGAGGCTGCGGCGGAGTCCGGAGGCTGCGTCATGGCTGCGGCCACCGGGTACGCTCGTGGGGGGTCGGGGCTGCGGCGGGGCGGCTAGTCCTGAGGACTTCCTCCGCTGCGTTTCTTTGGTCGTCCCTCAGTTTCCTCTTCTGTAGAATGGGGATAATGATCATAGTGTCCGCTTCAGGGTGGTTTATGAGGCTTAAAGGGAAGAAGCTCAGGCAAAGTGGATTTTCAACGGTATGAAGATAATTTTCTGAGTAACCTGGCGAGGTTACGCCTTACACCCGGAGGCGCACCGTCGGGTCGCGATTCCACCTTGGGTCCCGGGCTGCCCACTCTTGGGGCCACACCGTCCTCCGTCCCGCTCGCTGTGTGACTTTGCGAGGGTCACTTCCCCTCTCTGGGCTCTGCCTCTAGAGGATTCGAGCCTCCCATCGCTCAGGCGTGTCTGCGCATCTGGCGGCTGTAGCCAAGCCCAGGGGTGGGTATCGGAGAAGCGCGGGGGTTGGGGGACTGTCTCTCCACTTTCAATGCCCTCCCCGTGCCAGTAGGCACCCGTTCCCGCGCGTGTTCAGCCCCTGCAGCCGCCGCCAGCTGCGCGCCTTCTTCCGCAAGGGGGGCGGCGCGTGCCTCTCTAATGCCCCGGACCCCGGACTCCCCGTGCTGCCCGCGCGCTGCGGGAACGGCTTCGTGGAGGCGGGCGAGGAGTGTGACTGCGGCTCTGGCCAGGTTAAATCGGCTCGCCCGGCCCCCACTCACCCTCTTGGCCCAGGTCTGGAGCGCTGCGCCCTCACCTGGTCACTTCTTGCCTTTCTCGTCCCAGGAGTGCCGCGACCTCTGCTGCTTTGCTCACAACTGCTCGCTGCGCCCGGGGGCCCAGTGCGCCCACGGGGACTGCTGCGTGCACTGCCTGGTGAGGGCATGAAAGGGTCAGGGTGAGGGTTTCGGGCCGCTTGGGAGCCGGTTTGTTGGCCTTAGTTAATTGGTGCCCTCAGGTTCCCCCGTTGGGTGCTGGCGTGGGTCGGCCTGGCTCCCCCAGCTCTGAGCCACGCTCTCGACGTGGACTTCTCACTGCCCACGGCCTCTCTCTGCTTTCCCCACTACCCTTCACCTGCGCAGCTGAAGCCGGCTGGAGCGCTGTGCCGCCAGGCCATGGGCGACTGTGACCTCCCTGAGTTCTGCACGGGCATCTCCTCCCACTGTCCCCCAGACGTTTACCTACTGGACGGCTCACCCTGCGCCAGGGGCAGTGGCTACTGCTGGGATGGCGCATGTCCCACGCTGGAGCAGCAGTGCCAGCAGCTCTGGGGGCCTGGTGAGAGGACATGAGCACCCTTGCACCCTGCTCCCCATCCTCTGGTGGGGCCAGTTTTCTACTGTGGGGAAGATGGGCAGGGGAAACTGAGCCCGATGAGCGCTGCCCCTCTCCGAGCTGCCCCCAGCCTAGCCCATTCTTCCTCAGGCTCCCATCCAGCCCCCGAGGCCTGTTTCCAGGTGGTGAACTCTGCGGGAGATGCCCATGGGAACTGCGGCCAGGACAGCAAGGGCCACTTCCTGCCCTGCGCAGGGAGGTAGGGAGTGGAGCTGAGTGGAGGGAGCAGAAGCTATGGAGTGGGTTTGGGGAACAGGGGTACTGCAGCTGTCGATTCCTCTCTGCTTCCTCCCCAGGGATGCCTTGTGTGGGAAGCTACAGTGCCAGGGCGGAAAGCCCAGCCTGCTCATACAGCACATGGTGCCAGTGGATTCCACCGTTCACCTAGATGGCCATGAAGTGACCTGTCGGGGAGCACTGGCACTCCCTGGTGCCCAGCTGGACCTGCTTGGCCTGGGCATGGTAGAACCAGGCACCCAGTGTGGACCTAGAATGGTGAGCTCTGCCCACCCGACCCTTCCTTGCCACTTGAATTCTGCAGGCCAGTGTCCCACTCACTGCCTGGTGCACCGCCCGTAGGTGTGCCAGAGTAGGCGCTGCGAGAACACCGCCTTCCAGGAGCTGCATCGCTGCCTGACTGCCTGCCACAGCCATGGGGTGAGAGCCTGAGGAGTCGGGGTGACCTTGGGGTTCTAATCCCACGTGACCCTCCTTCCCTTCTCTTCTCTGCAGGTTTGCAATAGCAACCATAACTGCCACTGTGCTCCAGGCTGGGCTCCACCCTTCTGTGACAACCCAGGCTTTGGTGGCAGCACGGACAGCGGCCCTGTGCAGCCTGAAAGTACACCAGTGGGGAGCATGTGGGCAGGAGCTGGGGTGGTGCACCTGCTCAGGACTCAGCCCCCCTTCCCCCGATCCCCGCAGACCGTGACACCTTCCTGCTGGCCATGCTCCTCAGCGTCCTGCTGCCTCTGCTCCCAGGGGCTGGCCTGGCCTGGTGTTGCTACCGACTCCCAGGAGCCCATCTGCAGCGATGCAGCTGGGGCTGCAGGAGGGACCCTGCGTGCAGTGGGTAGGCTCCAAGTGCCTGCTTCCCTGAGCCTACTCCTGCGGTTCACCTTCTCAGAGTTCTGCTGGGGCTGCAGGAGTTGGAGCAGGCCCTCAGCCTTGCCCCCAGGTGCAGAGAGCAGCCCCAGAGGCTGTGGAAAGAAGTAGCTTTGAACAGGAGGTTCCAGTGGCCTCCCAGTCAAGCAAGGGGGTGGATCCCTGCCCTACCACCAGCACCGCAAGGCGTGGCCCTCTACCTCCCAGTACAGCTCCTCTTGTTCACGCTCCTGCTTCTCCCACCAGCTGAATGCCTCACCCTTGACTTCGCCCTGTTTTCCCCGGCTCAGATTGCAGTCCCTGTACCATGCTGCCCCTGAAGGCCTGTCTAGCCTCTGTCTCATGAGTTTTCAGCCCTTTGCCACTTCCTCTGCCCAAATCGCCTCTATCACCCCCTTGAAGTTCCCAAATGCTGGGCCCAGCACATCTTTTCACTCCATACCACTGGTCAGCCAAGGCGCTGGCTGCCCCTGTGCCAGGGCCCTGCCCTAACCCAGTTCTCTGTGACCTGGGTGGTGGTGGAGGGGGGAATCATATAATACTAAGCATGGCTGTCCTAGGATTCACCCTGCACCAGGGCCCTGGGCAGGGCAGGCACTCTGTGGCCATGTCTGACATAGCCTGGTCTTGGGAGTGCTCCAGGCAAGCCAAGGGAGATGGCAGGATTTGGGCCAGAGATGGGGGCAGAGGGCATAACAGGGACAGGGCACCACCTGGGCCCCAGGTAGCAGCTAAGAGGACCCTGACACAGTGAGTCGTGATTGAGGGTCTGTGGGCAGAGCAGCAAGGTGGCCAGAGCCTGGTGTGTCAGCATCGAGGGGGCGCTGCAGAGGGCGGCGGCTGCTTCTCATCCCCAGGCGGGGGGAGTCTTAGGGCAGGGGAGAGTGTTTGGAAGGAACATCACAGGAAATGACAAGACCCTGGGAGATGGGATGGGGACAGTCAAAGATGGCTTGGAATCATCAAGGGCAGCAGGGTACCCAGGGGCAAGGAGAGCGGACATAGCTGCCGAAGGGGCAGACGTCCAGGGTTCTTTGGAAGCTGAATGATGCCAACATCCAGAGAGTGCCAGGCTGCTGGGTGGTGCCAGAGCCTGGAGGAAATGTTAGGACTAGAGAGAGGAGGTGCCAGCCGAGGGCATGAGGCTCAAGTGGAGCCTGGATCGCAAGGCTTCCCTGAAGAGGGAGCAGGAAGGGAGCTGAGCGGGTGACTTGGAGCAGACGGGTGCCCCCAAGAAGCTCAGTAAACGCAGAACTCCCTGGGCTGGACACCATGCTGTGGGGAGGCAATAACCCACTCAGGGTCACTGTGCCAACCTCCTGGACTCTTAATCACATTGCTCAGGCCCAAGGATGGCCCACACAGGGACCACCCCCGGGGCGGCGTTCACCCCATGGAGTTGGGCCCCACAGCCACTGGACAGCCCTGGGCCCTGGGTGAGTGAGGCACCAGGGGGAGGTGGAGAGGGAAGGGAAGGGCTCATGCCTCCTGCCTCCTTCCAGATGGGCAGCACCCAGTCACCTTGAGTCCCCTGTGCCCTCCCCCAGCCCCAGGGTCTCCTGCTGACCATATTCACAGCATTCACCCTCCACCTTTGCTCCCAGGCCCCGAGAACTCTCATGAGCCCAGCAGCCACCCTGAGAAGCCTGTGGCCCGCAGTCCCGCCTGACCCCCAAGGTAGGCAGGGACCGGGATTCAAAGCCTCCCCCTCTCATCACCCACCCTCCCACCTCTCCCACCCCTCAGCTTGCTGCCCCCTAATCAGGTTTCTGGGCTCAGGTTATTATGGACATGAGTTTATGACCTCTTGGAGAAGCTGTTATCATGGAGACCAGGATGGTGGAAGCCCCTGAGCTGGGGAGGGAGAAGCTGTGGCTTTTCCTGGATCATTAATGGGTCCTCACTGAGTGAGGATGGGCTCCCTGTCACACAGCTTGCAGCCTGGGGCCCCAGTCCTTAGGGGACAATATATCCTCCTCATTCTCAGCAGATCAAGTCCAGATGCCAAGATCCTGCCTCTGGTGAGAGGCAGCTCCTGAAATGAACAGATTTAAAGACAGGTGGCCACTGACAGCCACTCCAGGAACTTGAACTCCAGGGGCAGAGCTAGTGAATCACTGGACTTCCAGCACCTTCAGGCAGCTTGGAAGTTTCTTCCCCGAGTAGAGCTTCGACCCACCCACTCCAGGAACCCAGAGCCACATTAGAAGCTCCTGAGGGCAAGGGGACACTGCTGGGCATACTCTCCAGCTCAATAATCCATCAGTCTCAGAAGCAAAGGTCACACAGCCCCTGACCTCCTTCACCAATGGAGGCTGGGTAGTGCTGGCCACCTGAAAGGAGTTCTGTCCTGGGAGCCCGGTGCATCTCCTACATGCAATTTCCACAGACCCAGCTCTGTGGAGGGCATGACTGCTGGCCAGAAGCTAGAGGTCCTGGGGCCCTATGGTTTCACTGAGCTCCCACTGCCCTGGAGCCTGGCCCCTGCAAACAAACATAATTTTGGGGACCTTCCTTCCTGTTTCTTCCCACCTTGTCTTGTCCCCTAGGTGGTTCCTCAGCCTCCACCCACAATCCCAGTGCTGCACCTGAGGTTCTGGAGCTCAGAGTCTGACAGCCTCTCCCCCATTCTGTGTATGGGAGGGGACAGAGGGAACCATTTAAGAAAAGATACCAAAGTAGAAGTCAGAAGAAAGACACGTTGGCTAAGCATGGTGGCTCATGCCTATGAGAGAATCCCAGAACTTTGGGAGGCCGAGGTAGGAGGATCACTAGAGACCAGGAGGTCCACACCGGCCGGGGCAACATAGCAAGACCCTGTATCTACAAAAAAAAAAAAATTAACATTAACTGGGCGTGGTGGTGTGTACCTGTAGGCCTTGCTGCTCAGGAGGCTGAAGCAGGAGGATCACTTGAGCCTGAGTTCAACATTGCAGTGAGCTATGATGACACCACTGCACTCCAGCCTGGGTGACAGAGCAAGACCCTGTCTCTAAAATAAATTTTAGAAAGACATATTGCACTTGGACCTTGGTTAGTCTTTTCTATATGTAAATTCAACCTTACGGGGTGCCCTGAGGACCCCACAGGGTGGTGGCTAGCAGGGTGGTGGCTGGCAGGCCAAGCCTAGATGGCAGCCAGGGTCTCAGGCATGTGTCTGGGCACAGGACGGTGTTGCCTAGTTTGAACACCCTCTTTGCTCTGTCACTCCTGCTTCCCTTGGGTGTTCACATTCTCCCATTGCTTCATGCAAGAGCTGCTGAGTGGCCTATATCAGCCAGCTTTTGCCACATTAACAAAACCATCCCAAAACTGAGTGCGGGGAGGCAACCTCAGCTCGGGCTCCACTCCACCAGTCCAAGGGGCCAGGTGAGAGTGCTCTCTAAAGCCCCCTCCTGCCTCAGTTGTAGTTGTGAAATTTTAATTTATGAAGGTGACTGAATGATGACACAGAGCCCAATGCTGTTGAAAGAAGTTATTACTCAGTTTCCCACCCTGCAGGGCCACAGTGGGGATGCACTAGGTTTGGTCCAGGGACAGAATCAGGAGCGAGTGGAAGGCACAGGCCACAGCCCTCAGTGCTGTTTCCACTGGGGAGGCAAGGGGCTGGGGGAAGAGGGTAGGGTTGGCATTTTGAATCATTCTGGTAGGCTTTGGGGCGTGGGGTTGGGCCTAGTTGTCTGGGTTGGTACCTGGCCCTGAGCTGGTTTAAGACAGGGGAAATACTGGCCTGGTACATGAGAGTTCCTTGAAGGGGGTGGTTGGTGTATGGACTCAAGATTGGTCGGTTTGCATATGAAAGGCATGAGTTGTTTCTGATCCCCAAGAATCAAGCAGTTTCTGTCCAGCCAACAAGTCCCCACCCCAAGATGTTAAACCATCATAAAATAGAGAATCTAAGGCCAGGCATGGTGGCTCACGCCTGTAATCCCAGCACTTTGGGAGGCCAAGGCGGGTGGATCATTTGAGGTCAGGGGTTCGAGACCAGCCTGGCCAATGTGGTGAAAACCCATCTCTACTAAAAATACAAAACTTAGCCTGTTGTGGTGGCCTGTGCCTATAATCCCAGCTACTCGGGAGGCTGAGGCAGGAGAATCGCTTGAACATGGGAGGTGGAGGTTGCAGTGAGCTGAGATCGCGCCACTGCACTCCAGCCTGGGTGACAAAAGCAAGACTCCGTCTCAAAAGAGAGAGAGAGAGAGAAAAAAGACAGAATCTAAAAAAACACATGAATATACCCCCCCCCGCTCTTACCCTTCAGGAGGGGATGTCTAGACCCCATGGCACCCCAGCTACAAGGGGCCCTAGGGGAGGCCAACTCCGCCCTTTTGGTTATTCCCTAAGCGCCCCCTCCACCCCTTCCCCATTCAGAGGCGAACCCGGGGAGGCCAAGTGGGAAGGAAAGAGGGCTGTGGGAGGGGAGGTCCCAGTCTGGGGCAGAGGCCTGTCTGGAGCCCGAGATCACCTGGCTGTGCTGGAGAACTGGAAAACAAGCTCAGCGGAAGGGAGCGGGCATGGAGAAGTGACTGGGAAGCAGGAGGGCAGGCATGGACCCTGAGGCTGAGCAGGGGGTGCTGAGGGGCAGAGTGGACATCGAGCTGGGGGCAGTGAGCGAGCCCAGCTCAGCTGTGACGCCCTCTCCTGGTCACCCAACTATCAGCTGCTTGGGCTGCCCCGGGAGGGACTGGGCTTCCTCTGACACTCTGTGCGGCCATCTGTCACGCCTTCTTCTGTCCCGCCCCCTCCCTTGACTTGTGGCACCCACAGACAGGTGGGAGAGTGCACCTGCCCTGTGTGGTCAGAGCTTGGTCTTGAGTTTCCTTCCCTCATCCCTCTTTCCTGCCACACGCCAGAACACAAGAGGATGTGTCAGAGGCCTGTGAACTAGAGCAACTCCATCTTGAATAGAGGCTGAGTAAAATAAGGCTGAGACCTACTGGGCTGCGTTTCCAGACAGTTACAGCATTCTGCATCACAGGATGAGATAGGAGGTCAGCACAAGATACAAGTCATTAAAGACCTTGCTGATAAAACAGTTTGCAATAGGCCGGGCGCAGTGGCTCATGCCTGTAATCCCAACATTTAGGGAGGCTGAGGTGGGTGGATCACCTGAGGTCAGGTGTTTGAGACAAGCCTGGCTAACAAGGTGAAACCTCATCTCTACTAAAAGTACAAAAACTAGCCGGGCATGGTGATGTGCGCTTGTAGTCCCAGCTACTCGGGAGGCTGAGGCAGGAGAATCGCTTGAACCCAGGAGGTGGAGGTTGCAGTGAGCTGAGATCGTGTCACTGTACTCCAGCCTGGAACGAGACTCTGTCTCAAAAAACAAAACAAAGAAACAGAAAAACCAGGTTGCAGTAAAGAAGTTGGCTAAAACCCACCCAAACCAAGATGGCGAGGAGAGTGACCTCTGGTCGTCGCCACTGCTACAACTCCCACCAGCGCCATGACAGGCTACAGATGCCATGGCAGTATCAGGAAGTTACCCTACATGGTCTAAAAAGGGGAGACATGAACAACCCACCCCTGTTTAGCTTATAATCAAGAAATAATCATAAAAATGGGCAACCAGCAGCCCTCAGGGCTGCTCTGTCTATGGAGCCATTCTTCTATTCTTTTACTTTCCTAATAAACTTGCTTTCACTTGACGGACTGATTTCGAACTCTTTCTTGCAGGAGATCCAAGAACTCTCTCCTGGGTTCTGAATCTGGACCCCTTTCCGGTAGCAGATGTTGTAGAGTGAAGCACAACTATTGCAGGGGGATCTTGGTTTACATTTTGCTTCAGTGGCCGTGGTTAGCACAGTAGAAAGCACATCACAGTCCTCCAATTCATTAAAAAATTAGGAAGTGAACCACCACAAACCACAGACAGATGTACTGAGGCAGGATAGGTAGTCAAGAAAGTAACCACGTTCTAGGTGCGCAGCAGCAACTGTGGTGACCGTACAATCAAGCCTCAGCATTGGCACTGCAATTGAGCTCATTCAAGCAAAGCTATCTTCAGCAGGGACTCCCCGCCTCTAGACAGCAAGCGCATTTTTATTTTACTTGTCCTCAAACTGATCCTTTGCTCATTATAATAGTAAGAAACACACCCTTGTGTGGAGATTTAAGATGCTAATGAGGCCGAGCACAGTTGCTCATGTCTGTAATTCCAGCACTTTGGGCGGCTGAGGTGGGCGGATCACTCGAGGTTAGAAATTCGAGACCAGCCTGGCCAACATGGTGAAACCTCATATCTACAGGTGGCAGGCACCTGGAATCCCAGCTACTAGGGAGGCTGAGGCAGAAGAATTGCTTGAACCCAGGAGGTGGAGGTTGCAGTGAGCCAAGATTGTGCCACTGCACTCCAGCCTGAGTGACAGAGCAAGACATTTCAAAAAAAAAAAAAGTCAAGACAAACCATGGGGGGGCTTTTTTGGTCACTTTAAAAATCTCGGCCAGGCGCGGTGGCTCAAGCCTGTAATCCCAGCACTTTGGGAGGCCAAGGTGGGTGGATCACGAGGTCAGGAGATCGAGACCATCCTGGCTAACACAGTGAAACCCCGTCTCTACTAAAAATACGATAAACTAGCCGGGCGCGGTGGCGGGCACCTGTAGTCCCAGCTACTCGGGAGGCTGAGGCAGGAGAATGGAGTGAACCCGGGAGGCGGAGCTTGCAGTGAGCCGAGATCGCGCCACTGCACTCCAGCCTGGGCAACACAGCGAGACTCTGCCTTAAAAAAAAAAAAAAAAAAAGAAAAAAAAAATCTCAGTATTGAGACTTTATTTGAGACAGGGCCTTACTCTGTTGCTCAGGTTGGATGAGATTTTTAACCTCAATATTTACTTATAGAATAACTTTTTGGTTAGTCAAAACAACGCTGTGTCTCATTCTGATCAGAATAAAACATCAGACAACTCAAGAGAAACATTCTACAAAATAACTGGCCAGGATTCTTCAAAAGCGTCACGGATAAGGATAAGGAAAGATGAAGGAACTCCCAGACTGAGGAGACTAAGGAGACAACTATGACATGGGATCCTAGAATGGATCTTGGAACAGAAAAAGGGCATTAGTGGAAAAATGGGAAATGCAAAATGGTCTACAGTTTTGTTAATAGGACTGTACACAGGTTAGTTTCCTAGCTGTAATGATTGGACTATGATTAAGTAAGATGTACCATTAAGGGAAGCTGGGTGAAGGGTGTAAGGAAAATGCTTATATTTTCCAACTTTTCTGCAAGTCTAAAATTAGTCAACAATAAGAAGTTTAAAATAGGCCAGGCATGGTGGCTCACACCTGTCACCCTAGCACTTTGAGAGGCCGAGGTGGGAGGATCGTTTGAGCCCAGGAGTTCAAGACCAGCCTGGGCAATACCATGAGACCCCTACTCTATTCAAAAAAAATTTTAAGTTTAAAATAAAATTATATAAAAAAGGAAGAGAAAAATGCTGTTTCATAGTGTTCCTAATTTAGCATGGGAGGGACCAGGTCTCCCTGGGTGGTTGTCTGTGTGTTGCTGGGTGTGCGTGGTGGGACTAGTGTGTTGGGGTCCATCTAGGCACATTCAGGTGCGGAATCCCGTGGCTCCCAGGTTTACCTGAAGGTGCAGCCTGGGGTGGAGACTTAGTGAGGGCGGGGAGTTGTCACAGCAAAGGCTCCTCCCAGGGGTATCAGTGCAGACAGCTGGGTTTTCACTGTGCTCCTGCTCCAGAGGCGCTAGGAAGGTGGCGCCTATCAGACTAGGGCTCTGCCAGCCATCCTTCTCTGTTCAAGGTCAAGCATGGTCTGCTGCCTGGGGCTTGTGCTGCTGCTGCTGTTACTGGGTGAGCACCCCTGTCTCCTCTGGACCCCGAACCCTGGCTTCTCTGTCCCTGCTCCTCAGTGACAAGGTGGGAGGGCAAGAGATTCCAGAAAAAGCTGAACCACAAGAAGGGTTGCCAGCGAGAGGCCTGTGCGCAGGGCTTGGGGACACCTGGCAATCGACCCCACTATGTGCTGAGCACCTCGCCTCCCAGCCCAGTCAAGCCACCACCGCGACCCCTGTCCCGAGTCCAGCCTTGGCACCCCTGCCCCAGGAACTTTTGCCGATTGTCTGCCATCTCCCAACTCTCTCACCCTCCCTCAGCCCCAGCCCTCCTACTCACTGCACAGATTCCTTGCTGTGAATCTTCAGTGTCGTTCATCTGTTGTTACACCTTCTAGGACGGCTCCTTCTCTGCGTGGATGTCTCAGAGGGAGGGGTCACTTTACTGAGTGTAGTGTGAAAAGTGGAATCTGGTAAAGGTTTAAGGTGGAGATTTTGCATCTGAGATGAGCTGCTATGAGGGTGGAGACGGGGTAAGGGTGTTCTGGGCAAGGGTGACAAGTAAGCAACAGGCAGAGGTGGGTTCAAACTCTTAGGCCACACGAGGTGCTGGTGTGTGCAGCCGAGACCTGGGGATGTGCCTGGCAAGGCTGTGAGAGGAGGGCAAAGTGTGCCCTTTGAGGAGGGGAGGAAGGGAGACCCCGCTGCCATCTATCGCCGCTACTCAGGGACCATTCTAAGCCCTCGACCTATGTTCATCCTTCCTGCAGAGGCCGGTGCTGAAATCACAGCAGGAATCACTCTCACCATGCGGTCCAATCCACGGCCTGAAAGACAACGGCCATTGCCAGAGAGGCACCCTGCTCCCAGCCTTGGGGTGGGAGATCACCCCCTAACCCCTGTGCACAAACACACAGGGAGATGGATGAGGGGCCAGGCTGTGCACATCCACTCAGGCTGGGCACCAGAAAGGCTTCTAGTCTGAATGAGGTGCTCCAGACTGGAGAACTTGTGGAGGCTGGGGGGGATTCGATTAGCCTGGTTTTGGTGACTCAAGTTCTGGGAAGGGGCTGCCAAGTCCCAACTTACAGTTACCCTGGATGGGGCAGGATGACCTCGACTCAAGGGAGCATCAGGAAGGAGGAGCACGAGGTCAGGAAAGAGGGAGAAACAGAAACCAATAGACCTACCCAAAGTGTCTCCATGGTGGGGGATAAGGGACGAGGTGGAGGGGTAGAAGAGGAAAGGTATGGTGTCCCAGCCTGTCATTAAGAGACTAGGAGCAGCCACTGTCTTCTAAGCCATCTCTGGTTTTAAAGTCTCTATTGGCCAGATCCCCAGAAAGCCTTATTGTTCCCCCGTCAGGTAGTGCCCGTGAGTGTGGGAGGAGCCCCTGGACCCGTCTTTGGACCTGTGAGGCCGTTCTGGGAATGGTGGTGATGCCTGGGAAGGAGGGGCCTAAGCTTCTGGGGAAGGCCTCAGCCTTGATGCTCCCTCTCCATCCCTGACGTGTTGCAGGGCCCTCCAGAGCCCGACGCTGCCCATCCCCACGATGGAGAGCCTATCAATGACAGTCGGCCCCGCTTCTGGGCCACACTCTGTGCCTTCTCGGGTTTTCAGTGTCCCCCACCTTCCAGGGGCGTGGACGGGCTGGGTGAAGTGTGCACTCGGGACGCACGGAGACCTGCAGCCTGCCCGCTCCTTTCCCAGGGTCGGTGAGCTCGGCCGGAGGGAACCGATGTGTGGACGCGGCCGAAGCCTGCACGGCGGACGCGCAGTGCCAGCGGCTGCGCTCGGAGTACGTGGCGCAGTGCCTGAGCCGGGCCGCGCAGGGGGGCTGTCCCCGCGCCCGTTGCCGCCGCGCCCTGCGCCGCTTCTTCGCCCGCGGGCCGCCCGCGCTCACCCACGCACTGCTCTTCTGCCCGTGCGCGGGCTCCGCGTGCGCCGAGCGCCGGCGACAGACCTTCGTGCCCTCCTGCGCCTTTTCGGGGCCCGGCCCCGCACCGCCCTCCTGCCTTGAGCCCTTGAACTTCTGCGAGCGCAGCCGGGTCTGCAGGTGCGCGCGGGCGGAGGCGGGGCAGTGACGAGGGTGGGGGCGGAGCCTCTCTCCGGCTCACCGCCCTCCCGCCGCGCAGGCCGCGCCTCCTGGCCTTTCAGGCCTCATGCACTCCCGCGCCCAGCGCCCCCGACGGCTGCCTGCGGGACCAGCGCGCCCACTGCCTGCGCGCCTACGCGGGCCTCGTGGGTACGCGCGGCTGGGATCTGGGCGTGGGTGGGGCTCTCCAGGGGATATCTCCGCCTGGGTGGGCCGATGACCTCGCCCTCGGGGTCCCCGCAGGCACAGCCGTCACCCCCAACTACGTGGACAACGTGAGCGCGCGCGTGGCGCCCTGGTGCGACTGCGGAGCCAGCGGGAACCGGCGTGAGGACTGCGAAGCCTTCCGGGGGCTCTTTACAAGGAACAGCTGCTTGGGTGAGGGGCCCGGGCGGGGGTGGAGGGCGAGTTGGGGCGTCGCTTACTGCCCCCTCCCAAGCCACCTGGCCGGGAGCCATTTTAGAGGGGAGAATGGAAGACTGTACAGTTAAGTCACTCTTGTCACAACTGTCCTTATTATTTTGTTATTCCTCACCACGCACCTTCCGTCCCAAGGAGCCAGGCTTTGCAGCAGTAGTTCTCTCATTTTGTCCCCTGTGCTGGGCCCTGTGCTAGGGTTTCCCAGCCAAGCCCACCCTGGACCCCTCCCTTCATAGATGGTGCCATTCAGGCCTTTGCCAGAGGGTGGCCCCCAGTCCTGCTGGACCAGCTGAACCCCCAGGGGGACCCAGAGCACAGCCTCCTGCAGGTAGGTGCAGGGAGGGGAGGGTGAGCTGGCACCTCCCCCACTGTCACCTTCCCCACTGTCACCTTCACACCTTTCCGTGTCGGGTGGATCTGGGTGGAGGCATGAAGGGCTTGGGGTCGGGGTGCAGGCAGAGGGCAGAGCCAGGCTTTTACCTCAAGTCTGCACTTGGCTCCCACCCCCAAGGTGTCCTCCGCAGTCAGGGCCCTGGAGGGACTCTCTCTGCTCTCCACACTTCCTGTCCTGGCTCTCCCGGCCCTGCTCTGACTAGGACAGCGACCTTGGACAGCACAGCTAGCTACCCCATCCTGCCTGCCTGGGCTGCCTCTCTGGCCTGCTGGCCCCTCGAAAAGGGACTGGCTTATCCCCCAAGCCGGCCCTGGTGCTCTCACTCCGCTGCCCTTGGTAGGTCTGGATACCCTGTGTGCCATCCCCTGGGGCGAGGGATGTAGGCTGGGGCCTGACTGCAAAGCCCCCGGTATCCCTGTCAGGAGGCATCTTGGTTGTAGCTCCCTTTATCCACAGACCTTGAAACCACTGGCGTCTCTCACAAGGTTGGGTCAGGAGAGGGTCACTTTTGTAGCTGAGACCTCCCTGGAGCCCCAGATCCCCTAGAGAAGGTCAGAGACCATTCAAAAATCCCAGAATTCTAGGAAATTATATCAGCCTCCCAAGCAGATAACCCCTTAAGGAATCCATCGGACAAGACCCCTTCTAACACTGCATCCTCCCAGCTGGGCATTACCCACCATTGTAGCCACCTGTGCACCATGACCATGCTGGCAGAGTCTTCCCTATTCCCCATATGCTGCTTGATGGGCCCCACCTTGTGCCCTGCCTGGCATTGGCCCTGTGGCCATCTTCCCCCTGGTTTCCTGCAGCTGTAGGAATAACATGCAGTGCTTATTAAACCTATGTGTGCTGAGACTGACCTTGCTTTTATGTGATCTGTGTCCTGGAGCCTGGGGACCAGGGTCTGCCGCCGGATGTATCCCTGCTGGCCTGTGTGACCTCCAGTGGCCTCAGAACCTTTCTGGGCCCCATCACCTCACCTAAGGAGGCTGAAATGAATCAGCTCTCAGCTCCTCGTGGCAGGGATTTTCATTGTTTTTGTCTCTTCTTCCCTTCTCCCCTCAGGTAATGAAACTGCATTTCCCAGCCTCCCTTGCAGCTGGGGGTGGCTGTGTCACACACACTGCCCAGTGTGGACCCAGCAGATGCTAAGAGCATTGGTTTTTTTTGGTCTGTTTGTTTTTGAGACAGGGTCTCACTCGGTCACCAGGTGGGAGTGCAGTGGCATGATCACAGTCCACTGCAGCCTTGAACCTCTGGGGTGAAGCGATCCTCCCGCCTCCTGCCTGCCTCCTTCCTCCAAAGCATGGAGACTCCTGACGAGGAAAGGGTTCCTGTGTCTCTAGCAGCTCCTTCTCAGTCTGCTTGAGGTTTGGCAGGAGGTTGAAGTGGAGATTGTGGGGGCCTTGCTCAGAGACCTCTCTGGGCCAGTGCAGCGCATCCCTCAGCCACTGGGAATGGTGGCTGGTAACACAGCTCAGAGCTGCCCCCTTCTGTAGGGAATTGCACTCCCAGAAATGCCTGTCTGCTTTTACTGTGCTCCCAGAGGCAACTGCAGCCAGTGACTGCCTCAAGGGACAATGCTGTGTGCTGTTCCTGCTCCAGAGCCCCTGTGGGGTCAAGCTGAGGCTAGACTCCAGCTGGGACCCCCACCTGGCTCAGCTCCTGCCCCTGCCCTACTCCTACTACTCTCCTCACTGGCAGGTTCCCCCACAAGGCATTCCCTCCATAAACCATGGCATTTGAGAACTCCTGTCTTGAGCTTGGCTTCTAGAGATCCTGACCTAAGACACAGGGATTAAGTACAGACCACACCAAAACTCAGATCTGGAACTGTCCTGATTGGAAAAAGAGCCACCAGCTCTCAGATCAGGTGTGGACTTAGCAGCTCACATCAGACCCATAAACACTACTTCCTGGCGGCTGTCCACCAGCCTCTCAACTTCAGTCAGGACTCTTTTTTTGAGACAGCCTCGCTTTGTCACCCAGACTGCAGTGCAGTGGCGCGATCTTGGCTCACTGCAACCTCCACCTCCCAGGTTCAAGTGATTCTCCCACCTCAGCCTCCCAAATAACTGGGATTACAGGCACAGGTCACCATGCCTGGCTAATTTTCGTATTTTTAGTAGCAATGTGGTTTCACCATGTTGGACAGGCTGGTCTTGAACTCTTGACCTCAAGTGATCCGCTTGCCTCGGCCTCCCAAAGTGCTGGGATTACAGGCATCAGTTGCGGACTCTCTTGACTGTAACAAACAAATCAGAGTGGCTTGAGCGTGTGCCTGAGCCATGCGGGCTTCAGGCACAGCTGTCTCCAGGAGTTCAAATGATGTTGCCCCTGCTGGTCTGTGCATTGGTTTCCCATGCAGCCAGGCAGGCTGTCACCGACAGGGTAAGACTGCCACCAGCAGCCCCAGTTTGCAGTGTCTCCTTTTAGCAGCCTCAGTAGGGAAAGGTACCTCTCTCTTCCAGCATTCATGGACTGTCCCAGGCAGAACACTGATGGGCCCAGCATGGGTAATGGGCCTTTTCCTGTAGCTCAGTGAGTGATCTCAGCCCACCATGGTTACATGGAAGGGGAAGGACAGTTTCCCAAAGGAAAAAAAGGAGTTGTTGGGCATTGAAGCTGAGTCCAGCCCATTCTCACTTTACGAAGAAGAGGGAATACTCGAAGGCACCCAGCGCCTGTGTGGGAATGGACACCTGTAAGTGGGTTGGGGAGAGGCGGGGTGTATGTGTTGAGGGAGAACTCATCACCTTGCCCCGCTAACCACAATGGCATGGTAGCCCAAATGCAGAATTAAATATCGGCTAAATGATTTGCCTTACGTGAAAGTGTGTTCAACTATTCTCCATTTTTGACTCAGTTAATTAGAGTAAAATATAAGCATTAAAAAACAAAACAAAACTGAAGAAGCCGGGCACAGTGGCTCACGCCTGTAATCCCAGCACTTTGGGAGGCTGAGGCGGGCAGATCACAATCGCTTTCTTGTTTCCGGCACACCGGGTGGAAGGGAAATCTTGCTAGGCGTGTTATACAGCCCGTACCTGCAGGGCTGCAGGCTGTGTGTCTGTTCAGATGTGACCCATACAGATGCAAGGAATGATATTGCTGTTGTTGACAGAATTGATCAAAATGATGACCAGCTGGTGATAAGTTTTAAGGAAAACGAAGTTCAGTTTTCCCTTGATGTACACAGTAGTTGCATTGCTAGGAAACTGGCTGTATATTAAACCAGCTTTCAAATACTTTGTGTTCACCAACATGGCGAAACCCCATCTCTACTAAAAATACAAAAATTTAACCAGGCATGGTGGAGCATGCCTACAATCCCAGCTACTCAGGAGGCTGAGGCGGGAGAATTGCTTCAACCTGGAAGGCAGAGGTTGCAGTGAGCCAAGATCGTGCCACTGCACTCCATCCTGGTGACAGAGAGCGACTCTGTCTCAAACAAAATGAAACAAAACTGGAGGCTGGGCAAGGCAGCTTACTCCTACAATCCCAGCACACTGGGAGGCCGAGGCTGGAGGTTTGCTTGGGGTCAGGAGTTTGAGACCAGCCTGGGCAACATAGAGCCTGTCTCTAGAAAAAATTAAAAAATAGGCAAGCATGATGTCTATAGTTCCAGCTACTCAAGAGGCTGAGGCTGGAGGATGACTTCAGCCCAGGAGTTGGCTGCAGTGAGCCATGATTGTGCTAGTGTATTCAAGCCTGAGTGGCAGAGTGAGACCCTGTCTCAATAAAAAATAAATAAAAACCAGAAATGAAATGACCTCAAATAAAAATAGAATTGCAGATTAAAAATACAGGCATATGCTTTCCAAAAGATTGGAAAGATAAAAAGGACAGAACCGGTCGGGCGCGGTGGCTCAAGCCTGTAATCCCAGCACTTTGGGAGGCCGAGACGGGTGGATCACGAGGTCAGGAGATCGAGACCATCCTGGCTAACACGGTGAAACCCCGTCTCTACTAAAAACTACAAAATTTAGCCAGGCATGGTGGCAGGTGCCTGTAGTCCCAGCTACTCGGGAGCCTGAGGCAGGAGAATGGCGTGAACCCGGGAGGCGGAGCTTGCAGTGAGCTGAGATCCGGCCACTGCACTGCAGCCTGGGCGACAGAGCGAGACTCCGTCTCAAAAAAAAAAAAAAAAAAAATGGCAGAACCTATTTGAAAATTATGAGATTGCTTCATGGCTGTCAGTGGTCCCAAAGATATGCCCACATCCTAATCCCTGGAACCTGTAAATATTACCTTATATGTAGGCAAAAGAGTATTACCTTCTGTGGCAAGAGATGTGATTATGTTTTTTTTTTCAAGACAGTCTCACTCTGTCACCCAAGCTGGAATTCAGTGGTGTGGTCACAGCCCACGGCAGCCTCAAACTCCCAGGCTCAAGCAATCCTCCTACCTCAGCCTCCTGAGTAGCTGGGACCACAGGTGTGTGCCACCACGCCTGGCTATTTTTAGTAGAGACAGGGTCTCCGCATGTTGCCCGGGCTGATCTCCAACTCCTGACCTCAAGTGAACCTCCCGCCTTGGCCTCCCAAAGTGCTGGGATTACAGGCGTGAGCCACTGCACCCAGCCAAGTTATAGATCTTGAGAGGAGCTTATCCTGGATTATCCAAGTGGGCTCTCAATACCTATACGTCGCACATCTGCATCTTATGAGAGCGATGCAGAGGTGTCTAGAGGGAAACTAAGACACTTTGAGCAAAAGACCAGGGGAAGACAGAGATAGGGATGGGGATGATGTGGCCACAAGCCAAGGAATGTCAGGAGCCACTGGAAGATGGAGGAGGTAGGCACAGATTCCCCTAGAGCCTCTGGAGAGACTACATCTCTGCCAACACCTGCGTTTCAGACTTCTCATCTCCAGAACTGTGAGAATTCAGTTTCTCTTGTTTCAAGACACTGAAGTTGTGGTAATTTGTTCTGGCAGCCCCAGGAGACTAATAGCGTTAGATCATTAGAGTTTGGCTTCCATTACTTCTACCTAAAAAGGTCCTGGGTTATACACGGTGTTAAGTCTGGCCAAGCCTCAAGGCTGAGTCCAGCTGTAGCCCCCATGACCAGGAATGGGTCATACCTTGTTCCTCCACATCTGACTGTCAGCCTCCTTGTCCTGCAGGGAGTGGTCACTTTTGTGCACGGACTTTGGGAGACTGCATCCTGCCCCCACACTACCCTCCTGTGACTGGATCTCTCTGTTACCTGTTGCCTGGCAGGTGGCTGGGAGTGGGGGTGAGGCAAAAAGGCAGGTGCTGGAAGCATCTGTGGATTTATTGCTGGAAACTTCACGGCTCATGAATGCCCATCCTGGTGTGGAGCCCAGTGATTAGGTGCAAGGTTGAAGTGGAAACGACTCACCACCCACCAAGTGAGTCAGGGGGGTTCATGCTCACAGAACCAGTTCATTTTTGCATGAAATGTGGACACAGGTTGGTGAAATTTCTAGAGGGCCAGGAGGAGAGGGGCTGTGTGGGCTTTAGAAGCAGTCCCTCAACCAGACAGCAACTTGCCAGTGAACCTGGCGTGCTTGTGAGCTGAAGCAGAAACGCACGGCCCTGCCTTGCCGGGCTGCAGGGAAGCCCTGGGTTGGAAGATGTCTTGGGAAGCTGCTCTGCTGGGGACATGTCTCTCCACACCCAAGTGAAACTTCAGTTCAAGGCAGAAGAGAGAGAAAAATTAAGATGAGGATACGCACTAGAAAGTAAAACACACACAAACTCAGAAATGGAGTCTTCAAGGAGCAGGAACCAAACGTGGAAGGAAAGGCTTCAGGGCATGCCAGTGGGCCCCGGCAATTCCATCCAGCACACTGGAGACAGCCATTGGGATCTTCCGGTCTAATCGCTTTCTTGTTTCTGGGACACGGGGTGGAAGGGAAATCTTGCTAGGTGTGTTATACAGCCAGTACCTGCAGGGCTGCAGGGCGTGTGTCTGTTCAGATGCGACCCATACAGATTCCAGGAATGACATTGCTGTTGTTGACAGAATTTGTCAAAATGATGACCAGCTGGTGATAAGTTTTAAGGAAAACCAAGTTCAGTTTTCCCTTGATGTACACAGTAGTTGCATTGCTGGAAAGCTGGCTGTATATTAAACCAGCTCTCAAGTACTTTATGTTTATAACTGGGTTAGGTTCGCCACACAAACAACTGGGAACAGACTTTTTCATTCTCAGAAATATCCAGCAGGCCTACCAGGCATGCTGCCCCCTCAGGGCCTCTGCACCTGCCATCCCTGTTTGGAATGCTCTTCTCCCAGACCTCCACATTCCTTCCGGCCCCCTCCACTCATCGTTCTGCTCAGCTGTCACCTTAGCAGAATGGCTTTCTCTAGCCACACTATGTTAAGAAGCAATCCCCCCAGCACTTTCTACCCCCAACCCTACTTTTACCTTTCTTCATAGAGCTTATCTGACATTTTATTATCAACTCTCCTGGAGGACATGGATTTTTTTCTGTTTTGTTCATTGCAGAATCTCTGGTCCTGACACAATGCCTAGCCCTGATGTGCTCAATAAAAATTTGTTGAATAGGTGAATAAATCTAGAGAATAATTAATTCACTTAAGCAGGGTAAAAAAATATACCTAATTCTACTACCTTTGGCCTATAGTGCTCTGTTCCACAAAGTCATTCAGGGGCCCAGTCTCCTTCAATCCTGTTGTATTACCATCTTCAACATAAGCCTTCAAGGTTGATGGAGACAGTGGAGGAGACACTGTCACTGTAAATGGCCTTGAAATGACACATCATTGGTGAGGGCTGGTCCCAAAGCTCTACCCAGATGCCATGGGCCCAGGTCATGCAGTCGAAGCTGTGGACTCAGGAAGAGGAAATGTGTGGTAAGCATCTCGCCCAATTTGCTATTTAGATCACCAAAATACCAGTTTTGTGCTTCCTCTCCTACATGGGTCACGGGCACCCTCTCCAAGGGGGACAATACATGGTCACATCCCGCTCAGACCTCCAGGAGATGCAACCTCCCTCAGGTGGCTCTTTAAAATCCACAATCCCAAATTAACAAGACAATGCACCTCACACCCAGCAGGTAGTGATGAGAATGGGCAGGACACCCTCCTAAGCCTTCCTGCCCAGGAAGGAGCGGGTGCAGATGCAGCAATTGCTGCTCTGGTGTTTTTGCAATCCTGCTGGGCCTTGTCCTGGGCTGCGGGGAGTCCTTGCTCAGGCCCAGTTCTGCTCTTGGGGCCACATCTGAGCTTGTGACATCCTTGCTGGACACAGCTTTCACAACCATCTTCCTGCCTGAAGATGAATATAAGACTTCCTCAATCACCACTGTTTTTTTTTTTTTTTTTAAGGCCTTGCTAATGGTTTCTTTTCTTTTCTTTTTTTTTTTGAGACGGAGTCTCGCTCTGTCATCCAGGCTGGAGTGCAGTGCCCGATCTCAGCTCACTGCAAGCTCCGCCTCCTGGGTTCACACCATTCTCCTGCCTCAGCCTCCTGAGTGGCTGGGACTACAGGCGCCCGCCACCTCGCCCGGCTAGTTTTTTGTATTTTTTAGTAGAGACGGGGTTTCACCGTGTTCGCCAGGATGGTCTCGATCTCCTGACCTCGTGATCCGCCCGTCTCGGCCTCCCAAAGTGCTGGGATTACAGGCTTGAGCCACCGCGCCCGGCCGCTAATGGTTTCTTAAACTTACTACATCTTTATTTCCAGGCAGGTCCAGGGTCAGTGACTACATGCGTGGTTCGTTCGTGGAAACAGTTCCCACGTCAGCTTTTTCTTTGCTTCCTTAACCACGTGCCCCTCCCTCAAGTTGGCTTTGCGGTTTCCAGGCTCCAGTGGGAAGACCACACCCTTCATTGGATGGTCACCTTGAGGCCCAGTCACTGTGTTCAACTAAGTCTCATGGGGCCTTTGTTGCTCACCTGCACCTCTTACTACTGGAGACTAGAAACAGTTGGCTTTTCCAGAATTGCAAGGCCCTGGTTGACATCTTTCCACCCTTTTCCCTTCTGCTTGTAAACTGGCTAATTCTTTCTTGAAGTAAACTTTTTCTCATGATGCCTCCCAAAAGCAGCCAGTAACAATCAACACATAAGATTTGTTGTTGTTTTGATTCCCCTCAAGTCAAAAAGTCAGCAGACATGGAGTTTGCTTTCCAAGTTACCGAGCGAAACAGGCTTACCAGATGTTTTGCTCCGCCTGGCAGGGACCTCAGTTGTCCTGCCAGCTGCACCTGTCTTTTCACTGCTTGCCACCTGCCACACGCTGAGCCAGTGCCATGTACCTAAGGTTTTGGTTACAGGTGCACTGCACTTCGAAGTGCTGATTCGTTTATTAGTGAGAATAAGAAAAGCTAACTGGTGACAAAGCCCCAAATCTCAGTGGATCAGTAGAGTGAGTTTGCTTTCCAGTGATGCAATGGCCAGCAGAGCTCTTACTGATCAGGTGGCCGACCTCTAAGGGGTGACTCAGGGACCCACAGTCCCTCCAGTGTCTTTAACATGTGGCCCCCAAGAGAGTCCCCTGTGGGAGCATTTGTGTGCCGTTTGGAATTGGTGCCCCATCACTTCTTCCAACCTTCCCTGGGCCACGGCTTAGCTTGGTCCCAACCTAACTGCAGGGAGGCTGGGGAAATGATGAGCTGTGGGCCCAGTAGGTTTGGTAAACACAGCATTGCCTCTGCCACAGTACCACCAAATCACAGGGTTTCTATCCTGTTACTGTTGGTGGCTCCCACAGCCCTCCCTGGAAGAGTTTCAAGGTCCTTCTCAACTTGTTTGTGGCCACTAGTCCAGCCATTTCCCTCCCCAAGTCAGACCTGAGCTCTGGTGGGCAGGCCTCCTCCAAGCTCCTGCCCTCACCTCAGGCCCTGGCCCTAGTACCCTGCCACCTTCCCCTACAGGAGTGACCGTCTTGTGTTTCCTCCTTTCAATGACCTCATCCTTCTGGAAGGAACCCATAGCACTGGGAATCTGCACTCTGCACTGGGGCAATGAAATGCACAACTCTGACCCACTCAGGGCAGGAGACAAAGTGAGGTAGGACGCACAGGCGGCCCCCAAACAAGGCCTTGCCAATGGGAGTAACTTCATCAAAAATTCAAGGCCAAGGACAACGCTGTGGCCACGGTTGAGACCTGTCAGCACACCTGAGATTTAGCAGTTTGGAGACAACCTAGAGGGACATTCAGGAGCCCATGAGGACAGCGCAAAGTGGAAGGAAGAATACATTGGAGACAATGGCGTGGTTAGTGGAGGAGTGAGACAGCTGTCCATACCTCACTGCTCAGATCTGTCCCTGCCCCCACGGGCCCAGCTGCCCTGTAGGCACACAAAGGCTGTCGTGGAAGGTCTGTGGCACACAAGCTGCCTGGAGGGGTGTCTGAGGTACCTGCCAGGGGTT
The DNA here is from genome assembly GCF_001698545.2 of Rhinopithecus bieti. Classification (NCBI taxonomy): domain Eukaryota; kingdom Metazoa; phylum Chordata; class Mammalia; order Primates; family Cercopithecidae; genus Rhinopithecus; species Rhinopithecus bieti. Next base: position 2,086,987 of record NW_016805470.1, on the reverse strand, counting down.
TTCACTTTTACCTCCATAACTGCCAAGTGCTTCCTCTGAGGCAGTCTGAAAACTGGTAAACGCTTTTTTTCCCTTTAGGTTCTAAGGAACAAAATGTAAATATAGGCAAAACAATGCAAAATCAAAATGAAACACTCAGAACAAAAGCCACATTTTTACCAGATCTACTTTTATTTCAGAAGGAAGTTTGTATTATAGTATTTACTTTTGTTTATATACAAGTTCTTCACATTTGTGTTTAAAATGCACAGACCTCCCTTAGTTCTCTTGTTCCTGCTTAAATTAGCTGTTATTTTACAATACAAAAAATACCAAAAAATTGCAGTCCTAAATGTATGTATAACACCCACAATCCCCAGCAATGAAATAGTTTACAATACTTACTCCATATTTACATGTGTAATAGATGCTAAATTATACATATTAACAAACTAAGCTTGAATCCAAACAAACGAAACCGTAAATAACTATAAAACAAAAACATTTCCAGAGCCAGAATTAGTTCAACGAAACAGGCTTCACTAGTGTTTAGAATGTTTTGTGCACAAATTCAGTTACTGAAAGTCAATTCCATTATTGCCTTTAAAAGAGAAGGCGCCAATTTTCCTCTCCACTTCAAAACATCTCCTTGTAGGCAGGGTGTTTGACTCTCATCAAGGGGCAATGTCTCTTGGTGGGCCCGGCTATCTAGAAACCACCGCAGTGGCTGAAGCCAAGTTTGGTCAATGGGGTAAACATTTCAGAAGGTAGGCAGGGCACGTCCTGAGGACAGGAGGCCTCTGCCATCCTGGCTCTGTCCTCAGGATAGCCAATTCTCACAGAAACCACTACAAGGAAAGATCTCCTGGGATGACAGGGGTGTGAGGCCTTGGATTTTAATTCTAAAATCTATTTTTACATCTAAGTCACTACCCTAGCATTAGCTTAGGTTAGTGTTTAGCAAATACTTGTTGAATGGATGGGTGAATAAATGAAAAGGAAGGATCAAAGATGTTCATGAAAACACCACCATCTCCCAAGGAAGTGAATCAGCCCCTGGCCCCAATACACCCCATTAAATCAAAGGAGCAGGATTTGCACTGGAAGGTAAAATGCCTCTTCCCACCGGCAGTGCCCTGCTCTTTTTATTTCCCAGGTGTCTCCAGTCTTGAATGGCAGGCCTTACCCACAGGTAGTCCAGTACTTTCCTTCTGCTGACAGTCTTCTGTCTAGGACTGCCTTTTCTCCCGGTTAGCTCAGGGGATCTGGGATTGCCTTCTCTCCACACAGGGAGGCGCAGGCTTCTCCCCAGGCTATGTGCAGGGACGGCATGAGGCACACAGGAGTTCAGGGTATGTCGAATTCTCCACGGGGAAATGGGAACTATTTATCAACAAACTAGCTCCCTTCTCTCACTCCCAGTTTTCAGTATAATAAACTGATTCCAGGAAATGGTCATTAAAAATTTAGACAAAACTACAAAAAATGGAGAACCCCCTTTTGGAAAGTCTGATTGCCACAGGTTATAGTCTTTGAACTTAAGACTAACAGAAACATTTCTCAGGACAAGACTGGTCATCCCTCACTACCCAGAGTCCCAAGAGGCTGCCAGAAAGGGTCATGATGTGCTTGCAGGGCCAAGGGCAGCAGCAGAGATGCCTTTGCCTCCAGAGTCTCCTCAAGCGCGGCCGTTTCGATTCCCTGCCTGATTTTTCATATGCACTCTGACAGATGGGTCCTGTTTTAAGAAATACCTAACTGGTGCCAGATGCATCTGAACACATCACACAATGGGGATGTGTTTCTTGGGTTATGCATGTATTGGAGCCTGGCAAGAGGAACTCTCGGAACCTGGATACCCAGCATATGGCACAAAAACATCTTAGATGAAACTCAGACATTGTTATATTTAATAAAAATACATGAAGATTTTTTTCTGTTTTATGTACACTCCGAATGTCTGAGCATTCTGGACACTACTGTATAGTTATGTACAAGTGCAAGGTCAGTGTTGTCTTGACTATTTTAATTTATATACAGGCTCTCTTGTGACACGCAACATTGCCAGATGACAACCCATTCCTTCTTGGTAACAGGCTCCAAGCCCAGCGCCTCTTACTCCTCGCCATTCCCTTTTCTTGCCCTGAGGCCAGAGGAAGCTGTTTGCTGTTGGTTGCAAAGGAGAAGCAGATGGATTCAGCGGCTTCCCCACTGCTGGAGCAGAATGAAACTTCACTTGCTCCTTCCTTCCTTTTTAAAAATAAACATTACCTTTTAGGAAAAAAATAAGACATAACCAGATGGCTGTGGGTCATGGTGCATGATATTTCAAGGCATAGGACTAACATGGGGAAGAGACTTCTTTGGCCAAGGAAAACTGGTTCTTTGAACAAACAAAGAGGTTCTTCCTTGTGGGAGGACAATGCCCAGGGACCTCCCTTTTGCCTTGCTGGCGGGGCGGGGGCGCTGTGGGAATTGATGGGCCAGTCCACTGCAGGTGCTATGGGTGCTGTTTTCTGTAGCAGGGATGGGGGAGCTCATGAGAGGAGGGGTCTTTTCTAGAATGCCTGCTCTTCAACAATAATGTGAAAAAGAAGCTTTATGAGAGGTGAGTCTCAAAGTAGAGGTGTTTTGTGCATCAGATAGTGTTTTATGGTTCAACTTCCTTGAAAACATCTTTCCAGGCAATTCTTCATGGGAGTGGAGTTAGTGTTGGGGAAGAGACAATACTCTCTCTCTAGGCATGGCATTTAAAGGTAAAATGCCACAGTTTTGGCTCTTTTGAGTATTTCTCCAAATTCACAAACTCGAGCATTGCTGTCCAGCGGTCCATCCCAATAGGGTAATGCCAGAGATCCCAGGTTTTGAAGCAGAAGAGAGCTTCTGGGAGGCGGCCGCGTAATGCCAGAACGGAGCACCATAAATGGGGAAAACACAATTTCCAGGCAGTGCCCTCTGGGAGAGGTGCAGGGGACTGTCCCACCCTCTCAAATTTAAATTTGGTCATTTTCCATTTGGCATAGAGTTTTCCCTCCTCATCCATTTTTTTTCCATGTGCTTTTCATCCTTATCAGCATTTGCTGCCCTCCTCACAGTCACCACCTTGTCTGAGAGGAGGGTGGGTGGGTGGTCAAGCCCCCTCCTGGGGGAAAGAGGCAAACAGGTCTTCTCCAGGCTTTGCAGCTTCTGCCTGACAATGGGAAGCTGTCCTGTCTCTCTCCTGGCATCTGAGTCCACCCCAGCCTGAGAATGAACCACAAGTTCAGAGGAGGCTGGAGGACACACAGCTGCTCTCTGATCCAGGGGACCCAAGTGTTCTCAGTGCTCTTTTCTGCTCAAGGAAACGTGACATGAATGAGTCCCTTCCTCTGATCACTTATCAGGCCTAGGGTGACATGGGGGTGGGGGCAAGGGGCGCCTTCTTGACAGTGTCCTTTTGATAATAAAACAGGAGCTTTCACAGTTCATTCATTTCTGCTTTCCTCTCATCCCTGCTGCTAGGTCAGACGTTCCTTGGGGTGAGAAAATCCTTTCCTGGCTGCAAATCAGATTTTAGAAAAAAAGCAGATTGCCAATGGTAGCTATTTAAATTTTACAAGTATGTAGGAATGCAATTATGTAAAAACTTAGGCTTACTAACTTTCCAATTGCTAGATCTATTTAAAGTCTAGGCACTTAGTGTTGTGTGTATATATTTGTGTGTGTATGTGAGAGAGAGGGAGGGTAAGATGGAGAGGGAGAAGGAGAGGGACAGGCAGAGAGAAAGGAAGAGAGTTTCAAATGGATTAAGACTAAATTAATCAAGTTGCTATAGAAAACTACCTGTTACACCAGTTTACATTTGAAGTAACGCTGCTGACCTTGACATTGAAAATAGCCCCCCTTCTATACTAGCTTGATATGATCAAAAGAGATGGACCATTATTAATTCTCAACTAGAAAAAAAGGTACTCCCTGGAAGAGAGATAATTGCCTAAATCGTGCAAGAATAAACAGCACATCTTTTAAAAAAGATAGCAGGCTTCAGATGAAAACAAGTTAACTCATCTGACTAGTTTTTAAAAGACCATGTTCAAGAACAACTGATGACGAACATCTACTTGTAAACACTCCATCTTTTGTTTTTTGCAGTTGAGACAGTCCCAAGAACAGTTTTCCACAGTGAACCTGAGTGTCATTCCTAGTTCTCTCACTGGCTCTACACCGGCCTCCTCCAGCAACCATCAGCTCATTCCTGGACCTGTAATTAAATCAAGTATTTCCTATGCAAAAGTAAAAGGTTAGATGCTGGAACACGGATGGGAGAAACCGTCAAAGAAAGCTTGTGATCATGCAGGTGAGTCAGATGCTTTGAGGGTTTCCAGTCTTCTGCCCCGCACCGCACAGCCGTTTCCCCGGCGCGTCCTTCCCTGCAGACAGCTCTGGTGTGCCACTCACTCGCTCGTGCGCGGGAGAGTCCCTGGTCCCAGCATCAGATGCAGGTCCCAGGCTGTGCAGGGGGCTGCTGCTTCCGGTTTCTCACGGCTCCCGACTTCTCCTTGTACACTATCGGCATCTGCTGAGAAATGTCCACCAGGGCGCTGGCCACAGCAAGACCTTGGGAGAACCACAGAGAGAACATAGGTTGGGAGCAGCTGGCTTTTATTTTGTTTTAAAAGATAATTTAAACATTTATTTTGCAATCCCATGATGCAAAACAAACCAAAAAACCACAATAAAAAACCCCCAAAAAGGTACACATACACAGGGAAAAGTCTTCTTCCACCCTGACCGTCCCTCCACCTTCCCCTCCATCTGGGTAAATGTTTTCATTAACTTTTATGTATTCTTTCAGTGTATATTTATGCAAATACAAATACATATTCTTCTCCTTTCCCTACTTTTTACACAAAAGGTATAGTTTGCTTTTCAGCACATCAACCAAGCACAGTGCTCTGCTTGGTGGTGGGAACATATAAATGAGATTGCAGACGTATGCTAAGTGCCCAATTTCTCCTGCCTGCCTCCAAAAGGAGCCAAGAAACAGCAGCACCCTTTATGATGAGATTTGGATTCACCCACATCATTCAGTCAGCATTAGTCACTTCCATTCCATACCACGATACAGGCAGGGCAGGCTCTGGGGCCAGGCTTTGGAATAAGCTAAGTTCTTTAACCTCCCTGTGCCTTAGTTTCCTCATTTGTAAAATGGGGATAATAGCAGCACAGGGCTAGTGTGAAGAGTCAATGAGTGAACTGACATAAAGTCTTAGTACCTGGCAGGCATAAAATCTTAGTATCTGGCACACAGCAACCAACGATCAATAGCAATTACCCTTCATGCTCATCACTGCCCCACCGCCCACTTTGCTTTGGTGACTTGCAATCCTGTTTTCCTTCCTGTATTGGTAACAGAGTAATCTGACATCCATTAGGGAAGGCACGGTTCTGGGGGAGCTGGATTCCTAATACACGTGGGAAATGGCCAGCGCAGGCTCGGAGCCTTGCTGAGACCTGCCAGGAGCTGTGTTAGTGGAGCGTGTTACTCGCCTTGCTGAGCCTGTGAAGGGGAGTGGGGGTGGGGGTAGACAGCTGTAAGTGCCTGGCACACAGTGGGGAATGCTCTAGGAGTCCAGAAAACGGCACCACTTAAAACAGGGGGTACAGAAAGGGCAGCAAAGACGGCCCCACTGTTGGGTGAGTCTCAAGCAGTGAACAGACCTTTATTAGGTGTTTTGGGTGGTTGGGGCACGTCAGGCAAAGGCTGGAGCAGGAAAGACTACAGGGCTGCACACCTGTCACCTCGCTGCCCCAGCCACTACCCTGCCTTCAGGGAGCACCAGCCACTGTTGCTGGGCTGGGTGGTGGCAGGAGACACAAACTGCACTTGAATGACAGATCAGAGAGTTGTCCTGGCCTCAACATGGGCAAGGCCGAGTTAGGGGCTCAACTCACAGGAATCCCTAGGTGAGATGAAGACAATGAATCCTGGCTGAGCCATGCAGAAAGGCCTCCCTCGTGAAGATGCCACAGATCCTAACCGTTCTAAAGCTGGTCTGGAGGATCTTCTGGGTCTGAGGGTGCACTGAAGGGACAGTGAAGCTCAGGGCCTGGACCAGTCTCCCGAGGCAGCCTTTCCACCAGACACAGGGTTCTCTCTGGCTAAGGGAACCCTGACCTCAGAATCATCTCAACTGAAAGTTGTCTAAAATGATCACATTGAGGCATCCTCCAAAGCACTCTGTAATTAAGCGAGATACTTTCAAAACTGTATTCCACATTTTCTGTCTTCAAAATAGGAGTTTATATAATTATGATTCATATATTTGATGGAGAAGTGTCACACGCATTGGTAAAATATTATGTAGTAGGCTGTAAAAATGTTTAAGATAGTTATATGAAAAAAGTAGAATAAAAATTAGATCTATACAATCATTTCAACTAAATTGCTGGCCAGGGTTAGAAAGAACACAGAACAATGAAAATTGGAGGGTTGTGGGACAGCTATGCGTGGATTTTCAGACATTTCCTTCATGTTATCGTTGTGTTTGTACCTTATATTTAAAACAGAGAAAAAGCAAAATAAATGCAGGAGGGCTAGAAATACCAGTTGAAGAAACACCAGCCCAGGGCAGACGGCTGGAAGTTGTGGAGTGGAGAAGGCGACCGAGGAAGAGCATGCAGAGTGAAGGGAGCACACCCAGATTCAGGGGTAGGATAGGGCAAAGGAGACAGGGAAAGAGCAGCAGAGGCAAAGGGGGACCAGAAACTCCGACAGCAAAGGAAGGTGCGGTCAGAGGCATCTACGAGCACTGAGAGGCTGGGGAGGCAGGAACACTGAGGAGGTCCCGGGACATCCCCCCAGGAAGGGACGATGACCTTGGGAAAACAGTTTTGGGCATACAGATGAAAATGGGATTATCTCACTGAATCCTTGCCATGGCATGGGCAGGCACTGTTGGTTATCACTTTTATAACCATGCTCTCTAGGAAAGGGAAGTATCCCATGCTTAGCTCCCTCACATGCTTAGAAGGTGTCTGTCACTGGCCCGTATCTACTCACCTGACTGCCCAGGAGGAGGGATGCCACCCAGGCCTCGAGGGAGCCTCACAAACACAGAGAGGACAGCGGCTTTGTTGCCAAAACATGGCTCCAGTGCAATGGGTTTGGGAACAGTCTGGTGGAAGAAAACAAAATTACCTAAAGTGATAAGCTTTAACATACACGGACAACTTAACGGTCATTGGTGCTTATAAGAACCATCAATTTTAGGTCTATAAAAAAGGTACATTGCAGTTTTTAAGGTAACAAAAAAGGGCAGGTGAGAGCTAACAGTACTCTCTGAGCACTAGTGACAGGGGTGGTACTGCTTGCTACCTTCCACTGAGGTCTCACAGTCTGCTTCCAAGGGGCTGCATGAACTGTAGGGAAGGGGTCATGCCAAGTGGGTTTCTTCTGGATGCTGTACTTTCGCTCGATTTGAAATTCTAACTCAGAATTGTAGGTCACAGGAATGGCAGTGGTGAGTGCTTGGTAGATTTGTCAGATAGTTCTGCATACCTGGCTCAAACACAGATGCAGATATTATGGAGACTTAAAAAACATTCTATTTTGTCTGTCCTTTAGACACGAAGTAGACAAGCCTGCTGGATGGAAAAGCTTGTAAAAGCTGGGTGGCTGACCAAGTGGATTCTTTGTCTACTCTCTGGATGCATTTGGCTCTGGAAAAGGTCTTCATCTTCTGTTGGAGCCTTTAGATGAGATTTGTCCCCTATATTAGTTTCTTCTCTTTTTCTTTCTTTTTTTTTTAAAGACTAGAAATGGGGTCTCACTGTATTGTCCAGGCAGGTCTTGAACTCCTGAGCTCAAGTGGTCCTCCCACCTCAGCCTCCCAAAGTGTTGGGATTAAAGGTGTGACCTACCGCACCCAGCTTATATTAGTGTAACAGACTACTGCAAACTTAGTTGCTTAAAACAACACACGCTTATTATCTCACAGCTTTAGAGGTCAGAAGTCCCAGCAAGCTCTGTTGGGTTCTCTGTTCATGTCTTCCATGAGTTCTGGCGAATTATCAGCTATCTCCTGAGGTCTCCCAGGCTGAAGTCAAGTTGTCAGCTGGATGGGACTCTTATCTGGAGACTCTGGGGAAGACTCTGCGTTGAAACGCATTCAGGGCTTACGCAGTGGCTCACACCTGTAATCCCAGCACTTTGGGAGATCCAGGAGGGAGGATCCCTTGAGCCCAAGAGCCATGATCTTGCCACTGCACTCTAGTGTGGGTGACACAGCCAGACTTTGTCTCACAAAAACAGAAAATATTCTGTGGCCCCTCCATCTCTAAACCAGGGATGGTGTATCAAGTCCTTCTCATGTTTCCAATCTCTCTGGCTTCCTCTTCTGCCACCCACCACAGAAACTCTCCGTATCTTAGTCACCTCCCTTGTTTCATTACATCTGCAAAATCCCTCTTGCAGTACCTAGAGTAGTATGTGACTGAACAAACATGGGACGGAAATCTTGGGGGCCACCTTTAGAATTCTGCTGATTATACTCGCAAATATGTCATCAATTTCTTCAATTTGGTTGAAGAAAATAACTTCCAGTACCACTCTGCTGTGGCACAAGGAACTAACTAGATGGGTGAATGGCAGAGGCAGGGAGATCAGTTATGAAGTAACTGCAAGAATCCAGGTGAGAGACAGTGGTGGCCGAGATCAAGTGGGAACAGTGGCAGAGGTGGGACACAGTGGCTGGATAACATTTTTGAAGACGGAGTCAAGATTTGCTGATAGACTGGCTGTCCAATGAGAACATGACATTGAGAATGAGACAAGAACAATTCCATGATTTTGGCTTGAGCAACTAGGGTGATGAAGGTGTTATGTGCTGAATGGTGGAGGTATGTCAGAGAAGCAAGCCTGAGAAATAAACATCCAAAGCTCAGTTTGGCCATAGCCATGTTAAGATATCCAAGTGGGGACACTGAGTAGGCAACTGATGTTTGGGTTGGAGGCTCATGGGAGCAGTCTGGGTGAGAGGATCATGGTGCTTAAACCTGTGATAGTGAAGATCACTGAAGGAGTGGGTGTAAAAGACACAAGAAGGGGACAAAGACAGGGCCTGATGCACACCACTGTCAAAAGATGAGGAGGACTGAGCCAAGACCACGGAGCAAGAACAGCTAGAAGGCAAGTGTGTGGTGTCCTGGAAGAAAATCAAGGAAGTGTTTTAAGGAGCAAGTAACTGTGTCATATGCTGCTGACATATACCATGTTGTTCAATACTTTAGGCTTGTCTATTTTTTAATCCCACAAATATTATTTTACCAGGACAATGTTTGTTTAGATTTATATACATGATTATACTTTTATTTACTCACTATTCTTTCTTACTAAAACTTTAGTCTATCCTCCTGGGGGTAATTTTCCTTCATTTTAGCACATCCTTTAGACATTTCTTTTGTGCAGGTCTGCTGGTGGCAAATTCTCAATTTTTCTTCTAATTTGAAGATACCTTTATTTCATCCTTGCTCTCAGAAGGTACTTACTGGGCACACTACACTATTCTAGGTTGGGAGCTCTCTTTCAGTACTTCGAAGACATTCTCCCACTCTCTTCTAACTTCTGAGAAGTCAGCAGTCAGCTTATCATTCCTTTGCAGGTGATCTTTTCTTTTTTTTTTTTTTTTTTTTGAGATAGAGTCTTACTCTGTCGCCCAGGCTGGAGTACAGCGGCGTAATCTCAGCTCGCTGCGACCTCTGCCTTCTAGGTTCAAATGATTCTCATGCCTCAGCCTCCCAAGTAGCTGGAATTACAGATGCACGCCACCATGCCTGGCTAATTTTTGTATTTTTAGTAGAGACGGGGTTTCACCATGTTGGCCAGGCTGGTCTTGAACTCCTGACCTCAAGTGATCCACCCACCTCGGCCTCCCAAAGTGCTGGCATTACAGGTATGAGCCACCACACCCAGCCTCTTTTCCCATTTTTAACAAAAATTGTGGTAAAATACATATAACATTTACCATCTTGACCATTTAAAAATGTACAGTTCAGTGGTATTAAGTATATTCACATTGTTTTGCAATTATCATTACCATCCATCTCCAGAACTCTTTTCATCTTGTAAAACTCAAACTTTGTACCTATTAAACACTAACTCCCCATTTCCCCCCTCTCCCAGCCCCTGGGAACCACTGTTTTACTTCCTGTCTTTATGAACTTGACTACTACAAGTGTCTCTCTTAAAAGTGTAATCATACAATGTTTATTTGTTTCTGGCATTATTTCATTTAGCATTGTAGCATGGGTCAGTTTGCTCCCTTTGGAAGGCTGGATAACATTCCATTGGACGCTTAGACCACGTTGTGCTTATCCATTCATCCATCCATGGACACTGGGCTGCTTCCACTTTTTGGCTACTGTGAATAATGCTGCCAAGATATGTCTTTAAGACTCTGCTTTCAGTTCTTCTATGTATAAACCCAAATTGCCAGATCATATATAACTCTATTTTTAATTCTGGGGGGAAGAGTGGTACTGTTTTCCACAGCGGCTCCATCACTTTATACTTCTATCAACAGTGCACTAAGGTTCCAGTTTCTCCACGTTGTATGTGATACTTCTTCTCTGGCTGATTTTAAGATGTTCTCTTTGTCTTTGGAGTTATACAATTTCATTATGAGAAATCCAACTAGTTTTCTTTCCTTCCTGTCTTCCCTCTTTCTTTCTTTAATCATGCTTACAATATGTTTTGCTTCTGGAATCTGTATATTCATGTTTTCCATCGGTTCTGGAAAGCTATCATCCCTGAATATTGCCTCTCCTTTGTTCTGGGATTCTGGAAATACATGAGTTGGATCTTCTCATTCTATCCTCCATATTCTTAGTATCTATTGTACTTTTTATCTCCTTGTCTCTCTGAGCGGCATTCTGTGTACTTTTTTCAGATTCATCTTCCATTTCGTAAATTCTCTCTTATGTTTCATATGCTGTTTAACATGTAAACTGAGTTTATTTAAAAAATTTCAATGAGTGTATTTTTCATTTCTAGAAGTTCCATTTGGTTCTTCTTCAGCTCCGCTTGGCCATACTTGACTCTCATCTTTATGATTTCATCTTTTACTTCTTTAAACATTTCATACACAGTTATATTATATTCTTTAGATTTCAATTCTAACATTTGGAGTCCTGTCCACATCAATCTTCTGTTGTTTCTGCTACTCTTATTTATGGTGGCTTGCCTCTTCTTGTCCCTGGTGATCTTTAATTACTTCATCTTGGTCTGTGGGACTCCAATAGCGCTGAATTGAAGATATTTTTCTACAGAGAGGATTTCCATCTATTCAGGTGGGCGTCATGATGTTTACCACCTGGAACCACTTAGGACAAATCATGGTTCTGGTTTTGGTTTATGGTTCGTTCTTTTTAGGGTAGGGAAGGAGACTATTGCCTGATTTTACCTATTTCCTGTGAGCTCAGTAACATTTTAAATAAGTATGTTTTATTCAAGATATATAGCTATTTCTCTAGTGTATCTTAAATATTCCATCATTTTGCCCAAGGAGAAAGTCTTACCATTTTCTTCATCCTTTTGGGGAGGCGGGTGATAAATATTTTCCATACAGTGTTAATACATAGTGTATTATCATTTTTCTGCTTAAAAAATTCCCCAAAATATAAAGAACAATGGTCTGGGCACAGTGGTTCACGCCTGTAATCCCAGCACTTTGGGAGGCCGAGGCGGGTGGATTGCTTGAAGTTAGGAGATCGAGACCAGCCTGGCCAAGATGGTGAAACCCCGTGTCTACTAAAAATACAAAAATCAGCTGGGCGTGGTTGCACACGTCTGTAATCCCAACAACTTAGGAGGCTAGGGCAGGAGAATTGCTTGAACTTGGGAGGTGGACTGCAGTGAGCCGAGACCGCGCCACTGCGCTCCAGCCTGTGTGACACAGTGAGACTGTCTCAAAAAAAAAAAGAAGGAAAAAAAAAGAAAAACGATTCAATGTTCAATGTAGTTATTTTCAAATAAAAGTTTTGTATGCCACAGAATACTTAAAAGAAAATCAGACAAATCATTTATATTTTAAAATCCCCTGAACACAAGACTGCTCAGTGACATGAAACAAAGACTGAAAAACAAAAGCAAAGGAGTACCCAACAACTTCATTGTTTTAGCTTATTGTTAAAAAGAAAGAGAGGAAAAAAAGGAGGTAATGGAATAAGGCTTTTGCCTCTCTGGTTTCCCAGACTTAGGAGCCTAAGTTTTAAAAAGTCAAGTTATAGAGACTTCTGAGTCATATTCTCACCTTTATACTCCCCCCAATAAGATCAGGAGGCTCCTCATCTGTTTCCAAGGCGACATTTACGGAGGCAAAGGGACGGCTGGCCATCTGTTGCATCTCTCGAAGAAGTTGCTGATAAATAATACGGCAAAGTCATTAATGGAATGAGTACTGAGGGGCTTTTATTAGTGAATGCTACATGTTAAAAACACCTCATCTTCCCTGATTCAAACAAATCAAGTCCAAAACGATACTTTTTAGACTGCATATTAGATAACATTAGGGATTATTAAATTTTGTTGGATGTGATAACACCATTGTTCTTATATTTTTAAAAAGCCCCTGTTAGAGATACTTATTCAAGTACTATGTTTATTGCAGCACTATTTACAATAGCAAAGACTTAGAACCAACCCAAATGCCCATCAATGATAGACTGCATAAAGAAAACATGGCACATATACACCATGGAATACTATGCGGCCTTAAAAAAAATGAGTTCATATCCTTTGCAGAGACATGGATGAAGCTGGAAGTCATCAGTCTCAGCAAACTAACACAGGAACAGAAACCAAATACTGCATGTCCTCACTCTTAAGTGGGAGCTGAACCATAAGAACACATGGACACAGGGAAGGGAACATCACACACTGAGGCCTGTTGCGGGGGGTGGGGGGGCAAGGGGAGTGAGAGCATTAGGACAAATACCAAATGCATGCAGGGCTTAAAACCTAGATGACAGGTTGATAGGTGCAGCAAACCACCATGGCACATGTATACCTATGTAACAAATCTGCATGTTCTGCACATGTATCCCAGAACTTAAAGAAAAATAAGAAAATAATGATAAAAATAAAAGTACTGTGGATGTAATGCTATGATGTCAACTTGTCAAATACATAAAATGGTATGGCCCTATCTCCTCGTCTTTCTACTACTAAAGTCGGGCTTGCTTTCTTCCTACTGAAACTTGCACCAATGATTCACCCAACAACAAAAACCCATGCCTCATTATAAGGCAGATAGGAACTGAGCGAACTCTCCTTTAGAGAGGTGGTATAAGCTAAAAACATAAACAAATGTGAAATTTTGCAGAGCAGAGGGACAAACAGGGGCACTGGATTTAGGGAGGCTTGATGTGAACTCCTGCTCCAATAGTCTACAGCTGTGTGACCTTAAGAAAGGTGTTTGAAGTCTCCGGGCATCAGTGTCCTCCCTCTGAAATGTGTTCCTATCCCATAACGTTGTCACTGGGATCAAATGAGATACTATAGCACAGCGCCTAGCACATGGTGAACGGCCGTTCACATACCATTACGCATATTAGAGATCTTCTGGGCATGATGCTGAAGCTTTGAGGTTATGCCTTGGGAGACAAGTAGGCCTGACTTCAAACTGCCTCCTTGGAACTACTGTAGGAGACAGAATCTTGGCCTGGATAGATATGGCTCTGTTCTAGAAGGGCATTTTTATGATAAGTATTTTCTTAAAATACCAACATTCTTACATTTTATAAAACTGTAGGTCCATTTACTCAACTAAAAAATGCAGCAATGCTCCTCTGGGGTCTGTGCTATTCTAAGTGCTGAGGTCACAATAAGACAGAGCTCAGGAGGCAACGGGTGTAAAAGCACTTAAAACGGGGGCTGGTGTGTAGCAAGGACTAAACAGTGTCAGCCGCTACTATTATTGTTTTTAAAAATAATATCAAATAATTGCTTCTACAATTTTTGAGAGGGAATAAATAATGACTGACATTTTAGAAATGATAAAATATATTCTGAATGGTCAGCTTCACAGTTACAGAGAAATTCCAAATCACACGGGTAAAAGCATAGTTTATTAGACGATCAACTCCATACTAAACATATATATATATATTTTTTAACCTTTTTCCTATAGGCTGTGCATCTTACTTTCTCTCATGCATGTTACAACTTCCAGTTGATTGTTTAGCTTCTGTGTTATTCATTTATTTTTGATATACTTAAGCCTTCATTTTTATGCAGACAAATCTCTACTATACTGTTTTAATAACTTTATACAAAAATAATAATTTTGTTTCCTTTCCAATAGTAACAATACTTCTTAGTGCCCTTTCACTTAGTGCACAGTCTAGAACATCCAGCACAAAGCTGAGTGACTGCAGGATTACACGAAGATAACGAACTTGGGCTGTGAAGACAGAAGTCCCTCGTTAAAGCCTCGCACTCCCTCTTAGTTAACTATGTGGTGTTAAGTTACTTCACCTTTCTGAGCCTCAGTCCCCTCATCCATAAAACATAGCTAGTGACAATACCTATTTCATAGGTGTGAGATGAGGATTAATCTACGTAAAACCACTTAGAACTCAGTGCCTGGAATTTTGAAATGCTCAGATGTCAGCTCTTGTTAAAACTAACTTGTCTGGATACAACCTCTGGTGTTTGTTTTATCATGAGTGATGCTGGTTATCCAGATAATCTTCATAGCGTTAAAAAGGTATTTTTGATTTTACTGTGAGTTTTGTTTTCAAATTAGGAATGGGTATTGAGTTTTAATAAATGGCGAAATGATTACTTGGCCTCTAGGAAGAATTCAGGTGTTACTTTTTCCCCATTGACAGGATATATTCTTTTTTGACATGATATAATAGGTTTTCTGATATTAAGTGACTCTTTCATTACAACTGCAATTAGACTGCTGCACATACATTCACTATGCGGCTGGCCTTTATATTTTGGTGCTACGTTTGTCAGGTTTTGGTACCAAGATTTCTGTGTATAAAATCATGCAGACTCTTTCGAGCTTTCCATCTGTTCCTTTGCTTTACAGATTTTAGAAACAATTAATTCTCATAAGCACTCAGGGAGGAACAGGCTATCATTATCTCCATAAGCTCATCTCAACCTTGAAACTCCCTGGGTCTAATGTCCTTCTTGGAGAGAGTAGCACTTAGACAAAGTTTTCAACTCCTTTCTTGGTTACCGGTTTACTGTGGCTTCTTACTTTTTTTTTTTTTTTTTTTTTTTTTTTGAGACGGAGTTTCGCTCTGTCGCCCAGGCTGGAGTGCAGTGGCCGGATCTCAGCTCACTGCAAGCTCCGCCTCCCGGGTTTACGCCATTCAACTGCCTCAGCCTCCCGAGTAGCTGGGACTACAGGCGCCCGCCACCTCGCCCGGCTAGTTTTCTGTATTTTTTAGTAGAGACGGGGTTTCACCGTGTTAGCCAGGATGGTCTCGATCTCCTGACCCCGTGATCCGCCCGTCTCGGCCTCCCAAAGTGCTGGGATTACAGGCTTGAGCCACCGCGCCCGGCCGGCTTCTTACTTCTTACTCCACTGTGAATAAATATACATTTAAATTAAATTGAAAATATAAGTTTTTCAGAACATCATGTAATTCATTAGGATTTTAAAGTGTATCAGTAATACAGCTATCTAAAAAACCCTTTGAATATGTTATCCCCTGAATTTAAAACCTAATAATAAAGAGTGTGCAACATTCCCTCTATGATAACATCATCTTTATGTGGGTCAGAAAAGGTGGTATTGTGGCCCACAACAAGAGGCCCATATCCTGGAGCCTGTCCTAATCCTATTCAGACATGAATGTGCTATAAACAGTGCTGAATGCTTGTGAGTTGTGATTTTAGATACTTTCCTCCTCTTCTAAATCTTATCTATAAAAAAATTTTACGTAGAAAAAGGCATGAACAGATCCAAAAAAAACCCCAGACAGCTTCTTTATCTAGCTCTTATATACAGGTGAGCATTTCCACTAGCAACAATGCAACAGGCATGACTAAATGAAAGGCAAAGTAATGATGCAAGTGAAAGTTGCCATAAACAAAGTTTTTATGTTGTATTTTAATGGTGGTTATTTTTTAAAAAAATATTTATTTATTTATTTATTTATTTATTTATTTATTTATTTATTTCAATAGGTTTTTGGGGGAACAGGTGGTGTTTGGTTACATGAATAAGTTCTTTAGTGGTGATTTCTGAGATTCTGGTGCTCCTATCACCCGAGCAGTGTACACTGTACCCCATGTGTAGTATTTTATCCCTCACCCCCCTCCCACTCTTTCCCCTGAGTCCCCAAAGTCCATTGTATCATTCTTATGCCTTTGCATCCTCAGGGCTTAGTTCCCACTTATAAGTGAGAATATATGAAGTTTGATTTTCCATTCCTGAATTACTTCACTTAGAATACTGGTCTCCAATTCCATCCAGGTTGCTGCAAATGTATATAAATATATATATATATANAATGATGCAAGTGAAAGTTGCCATAAACAAAGTTTTTATGTTGTATTTTAATGGTGGTTATTTTTTAAAAAAATATTTATTTATTTATTTATTTATTTATTTATTTATTTATTTATTTCAATAGGTTTTTGGGGGAACAGGTGGTGTTTGGTTACATGAATAAGTTCTTTAGTGGTGATTTCTGAGATTCTGGTGCTCCTATCACCCGAGCAGTGTACACTGTACCCCATGTGTAGTATTTTATCCCTCACCCCCCTCCCACTCTTTCCCCTGAGTCCCCAAAGTCCATTGTATCATTCTTATGCCTTTGCATCCTCAGGGCTTAGTTCCCACTTATAAGTGAGAATATATGAAGTTTGATTTTCCATTCCTGAATTACTTCACTTAGAATACTGGTCTCCAATTCCATCCAGGTTGCTGCAAATGTATATAAATATATATATATATACACTACACTACCCCCCCCCCCATTTTCTTTATCCACTCATTGATTGATGGGCATTTGATATGTTGTAATTTTCAACCAAGTTTATGTATTTAAATTTGTCAACTGTAAATATTTGCTTGACTTACTACTTTTGGAATGAAGCTCTGGAAACAAATCAAGACTTATTAAAAAATAAAATTCAAGTGGAAAACTTAACTACACACACATTTATCTTTCCTTGAAAAATGAAAAATTTTTGAGATGCTTAAATGGCTGACTTCCCTCTCCCATGAAAAGTTCTCATGAAGGTGGTGCCTAATCATACGGTGGCTGGGCTGTGCTAATAAGCCCTTGGATCTCTGGCCTCAGTCAGGACTCAGGTTCTGGTCGGAAGGATAAAACTGGCATTTCTAAGTCAACACCAGAGTTTCCTTTCAGGAAGGTAAGACCCTGTGGTGCAGAACTAATTACACTTTATGTAGCACTCATCTAAGTCTACTGACCATATGCTGCGGAACCATGGATTGCAGAAAGTGCTGCATTATTCCTACCGTGGAGATGTCTCTCTGTCCATTATCACTGAATAGCTAAAACCCACTTGCTTAAGAGAAAAATAAAGAAAAAAACCTCTTCCAGAGATTCTTTATCTTTACTCACTGAAACTTACCTCTCTACGTCTGGAGGCCCAACAACTTTGTTTGATCTTCCAAACCACAGCAGCCACCAGGAGCAAAGAGAGGAAACAACTGTGAGAAAGCAAAGTACTGAGTTATTATCCCAGCCCCCAGAATCAGCACCCATTGTTGCCCACACCACAGGCCAGGCAGTGAAAACGGCTCCCAAATGCCACCTCCGGGCTCCCTTCTGATGCTCTGTCACAACAATGTGCCGGCTCAGGAGGCAATGAGTGAGACAACTTCAGTGAGTCAGGCTTCCTAGCCAGGCCTCTAGACTGTATTGTTCCCACGTGGTACTCAGAGAGAGCCCTGACCTTCCACTCGGCCTTTATCACAATGGCCCACAGTGGCTTATCCCAAATAAGAAAAATAATTCTAAGATAATTATAACAAATATTAGTCATGCTGTTTATTCAAGTTAGCAAACATTTACTGGTAAAATCTAAGAAGGTGAAAAAGTTAATTATTAAAGTAACAATCAACTTTTCATAAGGAAGAGGCAAGCAGAAGAAGAAATGTGTATAATTTTAGTGTATATTCAATATTTTACAAATATGTATTTTAAATAAAACACATTTGAAATGATCAAACCCAAGCCAACAACTTTCTTACAAATAATAAGAGAAAATAACTCCCAGTGACCTTAATAGTTGCAGAGGATTTCAATGCTCTCTCATGTATAAACCAGGTGTGGAATGATTTGAAAAGCAACAGTGATGGCAAAGAGAATAGCTGACTTGCGGTTAAAAGGAAGAACGAGCTTAACAAGTAAAAAAAATAGAGAACGGCTATAACTGCATTTTTACTCATTAACTTGTAAAAGGGGCTAGCTGCAGGGTATTTTTCCAGAGTGCTACATGCAGACGTAAGGCTCTCTGCCAATGTCATCAAGGTACTCTCTTGCTGGCTGAGCTCTGCGTTTGTAGGATGGCGTCAGCTTCATGAATGGCACCTCAGTGCACCCAAGTGCTGATACCAACACAGCCCTCCTGGGCTGGCTGGATAAAGGGACTCTAAGATGCTAGGATGACTGAACTGCCCTTACCTCAAGGCTCCCTCAAGGCTCACTGCCTCCCTAAGGGGTACAAGGGTGCAGACCCCTCCAATGGGTGCCCTGACAAAAGGCAAATCAATAGGATTGCCTTCCAAACCCCCCAGGATCATCACTTGGTGGAAAGCCTTCATCTCTGGGCCTCTCTGCTATCAGGACACTGCCAGCTCTTCTCTCTGACAGTCTACATTGTCTTTTTTTTTTTGAGACAGAGTCTCGCTCTGTCACCCAGGCTGGAGTGCAAAGCATGATCTTAGCTCACTGCAACCTCTGCCTCCCAGGTTCAAGCAATTCTATTCTCCTCTTTTAGCTTCCTGAGTAGCTTGGACTACAGGTGTGTGCCATCATGCCCAGCTAATTTTTGTATTTTTAGTGGAGACGAGGTTTCACCACGTTGGCCAGTCTGGTCTCAAACTCCTAACCTCAAGTGATCTGCCTGCTTTGGCAAAGATTACAGGCCTCACATGACTGGCCTACATTGTCTTTTTAATCAATACTTTAATTGGGTCAGGTCCTGTTCTAGGCTCATGGAAAACACTGATAAACAGAGCAAAGACTACTGTCCCATGGAGTTTACATTCCAGCAGGTGGAGACAAACAGTAAGTAAATAAGCAAATTACAGAGCATGCCAAAAGGTAGGTAAGTGCTACAGAAATAAAAAGATGGTAAGAGCAGGGGGTTCAAGAGTACCAGTGGCACTCCAGAGCAGGATGGTCAGAGTAGGTGGGCCTTTCTTTCTCAGAAGGTGACATTTCAACAACGACTTGGAGAAGGTATGGGAGGTGGCTCATGCATGCCTGCAAAAGTGCATCTGGAAAAAGGGGCAGTCAGTGCAAAGCCCGAGGCAAGGCTGTGCCTGGGATGCCTTGGGGAGCCTCAGGAGGCCAGCATGTGGAGTGGGGTGTGTAAGGCCAGAGATAAAGACAGAGAGAAGGGTGAGGGTGAAGGGCAGATCATGTGCGGCACTGCAGGCATTATGAGGGCATTGGGAGAGAAAGCCAGTGCAGGTTTTTAAACAGAAGTGTTGGGATTTAATGTTTGCTGAGAAGACCATTAGGGGTGCAATGGCATTATCAGGGAGACCAGCAGTCTAGGTGAGATGATGGTGGCTCAAACCAGGGCGGTGGAAGCAGAGGTGTGAAAAGCACTTTGGAATCTGGACATATCAGGAGATCCATTTTAGATATGCAGAACCCTGAGATATCTACTGGGCAGCCCAGGGGAGATATCCTGGGCAGACATTCTAACCTGGAGGCTGGCTGCCAGGTCTGGGCTGGGCATGGCATTTGGAAAGCATCAGGATATATATGGTATTTCAAGCAATAAAACTGGCCACGGTCACCAAGAGAGTGAATACAGATAGATGAGAATGTCCTGGGGCTACCCTAACAATGAGAAGCTGGAGAGAACAGGAAGAACCAGTAAAGAGGTCTGAGAATAACCTTCTCAGTCTTTCTTGGCTTCCGTGTGTAATCCTGATTTTTGTCATTTTTATTCTAATAGATAAACATAAGGAGGCAGCAAATCCACATGGAAGAGCATGAACCCAATGGGAACAGCTTCTAAGTTGGTCAAGAGCCTGTTGCCGCTGCTGAGAGGCGAAGACTCTGGTGTCACTCAGAAGCCTCTCTTGGGTCCACCTGTAATACAGTCTGTGCCTGCTTCCCTCTTGGAGAGGGTGAGAGGGCCCTTCTGTATTCAATGCAGATCTGTTGACAACACCAGTTACCCAGTTCCTTCTACTTGCTGCTCCAGCTACAAGAAGTGACAGAACAGCAAGCAAGGGAGAGTCTCTTATTTCCCTCTTTATAGAGGCTCCTTCCTGAGGCTGGAAAAGCATCTCATTAGGACACAAAGAGGTCTCAACAGACTGCGTCAGGACCTAGAGTTTACTTCTCTGTGCCCTGAGTCTGGAAATACTTTTTCTAACTCACCTTACATTGATTTTCTCATTTGAATCATCGAATTTCCCCCTGCCTTTTGTTCTCTTTTCCATATACTAGCCATTCTTCAGAGTGCTTAGGATTATCTGGATACCTTTCCCCTTTTCCTTATAGGCTCCATTTTGAATTCTTTTGGACCAGGCTGGGAGCAGTGGCTCACGCTGGTAATCCCAGGACTTTGGGAGGCTGAGATGGGAGGATTGCTTGAGGCCAGAAGTTTAAGACCAGCCTGGGCAATATAGTGAGAACCCAACTCTACAAAAAAGAAAATATTAGCTGGGCATGATGGTGCATGCCTGTAGTCCCAGTTCTACTTGGGAGACCGAGGTGAGGAGGACTGCTTGAGACCAGCCCAGAAGTTTGAGGCTGCAGAGGGCTGTGCTTGCACCACTGTGTTCCAGCCTGGGCAACAGAGACCCTATCTCAAAAAAAAAAAAAA
>NW_016805470.1:2058211-2062057 GCF_001698545.2 Rhinopithecus bieti | reverse complement strand
AAAAAAAAAAAAAAAAAAAAAAAAAGCTAAATAAATTCTTTTAGACATAGTTAACTTGCTCTGGGAAAATATTTTTTTCCCCATGTCATGAAAATAACTCTATTCTTAGCTAAAAGTTTATCATCACTAGTTAGTAAACATCGTCTAGAAAAACCAAAGTTCCGGATTCTTTTCCAGAATTTCAACCCCCACAAGGGAGAAGCAATGAAAATGCAGTCTGTCCTTGTTTACTACATGAGAGGCCATGGGCCTGAAAATACTTCCCCATGTATTCTGATAGTGTCATTCGGTTGTCCAGGGACTGAATGTCCAGTAGAAGTGGCTGGTCCTCACTGGGCTGGTACTTGGCAGCAGGGCCATCTTATTCCATACACACGCTCTAAGAATTTAAGGATGTCTACTAAGTGGAGCTAGAATACAGCCCCTATATCCCTTAAAGGCAAGCCACTGACACAAGCTTTTTTCCCTGAGAAGTTGGTGCCTATGGTTCCTCCTTACTCTGCACTTATCCTGAAGAGTCTAAGTTTACTTCCCACAAATATCTTACCACATTATGTACTAGATGCTGAAGGCGTGTGTGTATAGGAGTGAACGAGAGACAGTGCCCTGCTCCCC
The DNA here is from genome assembly GCF_001698545.2 of Rhinopithecus bieti. Lineage (NCBI taxonomy): Eukaryota > Metazoa > Chordata > Mammalia > Primates > Cercopithecidae > Rhinopithecus > Rhinopithecus bieti. Next base: position 2,061,442 of record NW_016805470.1, on the reverse strand, counting down.
TGAAGCTTGGTCTACTGACCCAGATATTAAGCAAGTAAACATATGAATATATTCTTCAAAGTGTGATGAATACCATGATGAAAAATAATACAGTTCTAAGAGAGAGAGGAACAAGGGGAGACAATTTAGCTTAGCCCTTAGAATTTTCAGACAGACAGGTGTGTCTTTTGTATGCTAATGAATGACTCATGGGGAGAGGGGCCTAAAGAGCCTCAAATGTGGGCTGGTCACCAGAAAACCCAACTAGGTGGTTAGAGGGTTAGAACTTTCAGCCCCATCCCCCAACCTCCAGGAAGGGGAAAGGGGCTGGAGATGAGTTCAGTCACCAGTAGAAAGTGATTTCATCCATCCTGCCTATGTAATGAAACCTCAATAAAAAAACTCAGAATGATGAGGCTTGGGGGAGCTTCCGGGATAATGAACATATCCACGTGCAGGGAGGAGGCTTGTCCAGAGAGGGCATGAAAGAGCTGTGCTCACCCACCTCCATGCCTTGTGCTATTCATGTCTTCCATTTGGCGGTTCCTGAGTTGTACCCTGTATAATAAGACTGTAATTCTATGTATAGTGCTCTCCTGAGTTCTGTGAGCTGTTCTAACAAATTGTCAAATCTTGGAGTGAGCAGTCACCAGAAGCCCTTAATTTGTAGTTGGCCCAGTAGCAGTGAGGTAGCCTGGGGACCCATGTGTGCTTAGTGTCTGAAGTGGGAGCAGTCTTGTGGAACTGAGCCCCTAATCTGCAGGATTTGCTTCAACTATGGGTAGTGTCAAAATGGAACTGAACTGTGGGACACTGGAGAGAGAATTGGAGAATTTGTTGTTGTCTGGAAAAATCAAGCAAGGCATGAAAGTATACAGAATGAAGGGTAGTGGGAAGAGTGTTCCAGAAAATGGGATAAGCATGTACAGATGCTCAGTGTAGGGCAAGAGCTTGTGTTTTTGAGGATATAGGAGATGGCCCTGGTAGCAGATATGTGGAAGAATAGAGTGCAAGCTGAATGTGGAGAAGTAAGCGGAGGCCAGTTCACCCAGGATGCTGAATTTTATTTTAGATACAACAGGAAGGTAAGGTGCTAGACACATGATCTTTAAAGGTCTTCTCTGGACTTTTTGTGGATTCTGGAGGGGCTAAAGTCAACTGAAGGTCCAGGCGAGACTGTGATGCTAGGGTTGGTGGGGTGGGGAATGGAGGTGGAGATGGCTGTAGCTCTGGGGCCTGGTAAGGGAGTGCCTGATGAGTGAAAGCAAAAGAAGTGGCTTGGAACCTGCAGAGCCATGTTGCCAATTAGTGAGGTGAGGAACGCTGGTGAGGAAGCATGGAACTGGTCACTTCTGGGCATGTTGTGCTGCAGATGGGGAAGGCAGAGTCCAGTCAGAGAACACAGAGTGAGAAGATGGCCAGGGTCAAGGTCTGGGAAAAAATCAACAGTGAGAGGCTGAATTGAAAAGACTGCACAGTAGGGAGGCCAAGAAGCAGCGGTAGGGCAGCATGGGTCACAGACGGCTGGAAGAGTCTCGCTCACGAAGCAGTCAGTTGGTTGATACCACTGAGAAGTCAAGAAGAGGAGAACCAAAAAGTATCCTTTGGATTTGGCAATATAGTGTCCTGCTTAATCTGTGGGGTTACATTCCCAGCCTCCCAGTGGATGCCTGAAATAATGGATAGTACTGACCCCTACATATACTATGATTTTTAGATCTGTAAATGTGACAGAAGACTTCACAGAGTAGACAATTACGTTGGGTTGTGAAGGAGTAATGACAGGTCAGCGGGGTCGGGGGTGCATATATCCACTTTTCCTCTCCATTTGCCTCAAAGGCCCTGCTGTTCACATAGCCAGAAAGGAAGGAAATTACAACTTCAAAGGGACTCATAATTTGGTGGAAGTCACAGGACAAAGCTTCATGAAATACCGAATTTGTGGGAATGTAAGATGATTCTCTGGCCCTGGGAGAACCATGGGAGATGGCTGGCGTCAGTGAGTCCGTGCTGTTCAGCACTAAGCAGAAGAAAAATGTGGGGGGAGATTTTAGGATTTTAATTTTTCTATGATAACAAGATAGACAGTGGTTTCCTTTTGGAATCTACATTTCTGTGGGAAAACCAGACTTCCTTGTGAACGGGAGAAGCTTCACCAAGTTTCCAACATTCCACATTACTGGCACTGTGTCAGTTGGGGGAGGTTTCTGCAGTACCCTCGAAGCTCCAATGAGCTGAGCTCGGCATACTCTGAAAAAGGTGACAATAGAGGGTGAGTCCCTGGCTTAGTGGATGGTGCAGCCTTGGAGCTGAGGGAGTGATACTCTGTCTTGACGCACCACAAGTTTGTGGAAGTCTATCCATTTTCTAAATGGATAGACTCCGCTTGCCTCAAATGGAGAGGTAAATAGACTAAATTTGCCTAAAATTTAGAAAATAGTAAAACTATACCCAGATAAATTAAAGATGGATAAAAGAGGAACTAAACATTTTAAAAACAAACAAACAAACAAAAAACAGTAACAGATAAAACACCCATGAAGAAAATATAGGGAAAGACTGACAGATATACCTGGTGAAAAATACCATAAATGGGATTAAAAAACAAACAGCTGATTAGAACAAAGAGACAGAAAGACACACAAATACACATGCTCACACATGTACACACAGGCATGCACAAAATATAAAGAGTTCCTAAATTTCAGTAAGAAAAAAAGGCAAACATCCCAATAGAAATACGAGCAAAGGATATGAACAAGAACTATAATATATCAGTAAACATCACTAATAATTAAAGAAATCAAATTGAAACAAGATACCACTGACACCTCCCAGACTGACAAAATTAAAAACAATGACAACTTCCAGTGTTGCTAAGAGTAACAGAAACAGGCACGCTCATTCTTGCCATAGGAGTGAAAATTCACGCAATTGTTGTGAAGGGCCATTTGGCAGTGCTTCTGCATCTTGATACACCCATTATAGGATAAAAAACAATCCCAGAAAGATATTCACAGAAAAATACAAAGACATATGCAATTAAAAAAAAAAAAAACAAAAAAAAAAACTGAAGACAAATAAGAGTCTGTTGAAAGAAGAAATGGTTAAAAAAAATATGCTACATGCAAACTATGGGAAAAGCTGCTTTAAAAAAAAAAAAACGAGAAGTAGGCCGGGCGCAGTGGCTCAAGCCTGTAATCCCAGCACTTTGGGAGGCCGAGACGGGTAGATCACGTGGTCAGGAGATCG